>NC_134174.1:26428803-26698698 GCF_964188355.1 Buteo buteo | reverse complement strand
TCCCCTCTGCCCCCCCAATTTGCCCCCCTACCACCCCAATTCCCTCCCTTTTGCCCCCTGGCCCCCCCAATTCTCCCCTTGACCCCCAATTTGCCCCACCTACCTCCCCTTGACCCCCAATTTGCTCCCTTGACCCCCAATTTGTCCCCTGCCCCTCCCTTTTGCCCTCTACTCCCCTTTTGCCCCCTTCACCCCCGAATTCCCCGTCTCCCCAACTTGCCCCCCTACCTCCCCTATTCCCCCCAATTTGCCCCCCTAACTCCCCCAATTGCCCCCAACCCTCCAATTGCCCCTTCAACCCCCAAATTTACTCCCCTAACTCCCCCAATTTGCTCCCCTACCCCCTTGATCCCCCCAATTTACCCCCTTGATCCCCCCAATTTGCCCCCTGCCCCCCCTTTTGCCCCCTAACCCCCCAATTGCCCCCTCAACCCCCCAATTTACTCCAACTCCCCCAATTTACCCCCATCCCCCCAATTTGCCTTCCTGCCTCCTCTGCTCTCCCCCAATTTACCCCTTGTTCCCCCCAATTTACCCCTTGTTCCCCCCAATTTGCCCCTAACCCCTTACTTTTGCCCCCAACCCCCCAATTTGCCCCAACCCCCCAATTTACTCCCCTAACTCCCCCAATTTGCCCCCCTACCTCATCTATTACCCCAATTTACCCTTTGACCACCCCCAATTTGCCCCCTGCCCCTCCCTTTTGCCCTCAATCCCCCAATTTACTCCCCTAACTCCCCCAATTTGCCCCCACCCCTCCCTTTTGCCCCTAACACCCCAATTGCCCCCCTGACCCCCCAATTTCCCCCTCAACCCCCAATTTACTCCCCTAACTCCCCCAATTTGCTCTCCTACCTCCTCTATTCCCCCAATTTACCCCCTTGATCCCCCAATTTGCCCGCTGCCCCTCCCTTTTGCCTCCAACCCCCAATTGCCCCCTCAACCCCCCAATTTACTCCAACTCCCCCAATTTACCCCCATCCCCCCAATTTACCTTCCTGCCTCTACTCTCTCCCAATTTACCCCCTTGATCCCCCCAATTTGGCCCCACCCCTCACTTTTGCCCTGACCCCCCAATTGCCTCCTGACCCCCCAATTTGCCCCCAACCCCCTAATTTACTCCCCTAACTCCCCCAATTTACCCCCTTGACCCCCAATTTGCCCCCTGCCCCTCCCTTTTGCCCCTAACCCCTCAATTGCCCCCTCAACCCCCTAATTTACCCCCATCTCCCCAATTTGCCTTCCTACCTCCTCTACTCTCACCCCATTTACCCCCTTGACCCCCCCAATTTACCCCCTTGGTCCCCCCAATTTGCCCCCTGCCCCTCCCTTTTGCCCCCTAACCCCCCAATTGCCCCCTCAACCCCCCAATTTACTCCCCTAACTCCCCCGATTTACCCCCGTCTCCCCAATTTGCCTTCCTACCTCCTCCACTCTCCCCCAATTTACACCCTTGACCCCCCAATTTACACCCTTGACCCCCCAATTTGCCCCCCTGCCCCTCCCTTTTGCCCCCTAACACCCCAATTGCCCCCTGACCCCCCCAATTTCCCCCTCAACCCCCCAATTTACTCCCCTAACTCCCCCAATTTGCCCCCCTCCCTTTCCAATTCCCCCCTTTCCCCCCGCGTACCCCAATTTTGCCCCCCCCCAGGGGTGTTCTCCTTCGGGCTGCTGGCCACCGCCATCTTTGCCAACGCGGGCCAGGTGGTGACGGGGGCCCCGGCCCCCCATTTTCTGGCCGTCTGTCGCCCCAACTACAGCGCTTTGGGTTGCGCCCCCCCCGCCGCACCCCCCCGTTTCGTCCCCCCCGGGGGGACCCCCTGTGCCGGGGACCCCCCCTTGGTGGCGGCCGCTCGAAGGGCCTTCCCCTGCAAGGAGGCTGCGCTGGGGGCCTACGCCGGGGCCTACGCCGGGGTGGGGGTCCGCGGGGGGTTTTGGGGTGAAGTTTGGGGAAAATGGGCAAATTGGGGGGGTTAAGGGGGGACTATGGGGGGCGGAATGGGTCGTTTTGGGGTTCGGAGGGCTCTAGGGGGGGTTATGGGGGGGGAAGGGTCGTTTGGAGGGGGTGCGGGGGGGGTTGGGGGGGCGGGGGGGGTTGGGGGGGCTGGGGGGGGAATGGGGTGAAATCTGAAGGAAACGGGCAAATTTGGGGGGAGCGTGGGGGGCGGAAGGGGAATGAGGTGAAATCTGAGGGAAATGGGCAAATTGGGGGGTTGGGGGAGGAATGGGTCAGTTGGGGGCCTATAGGGGGGTTTTGGGGGGCTATAGGGGGAGGTTGGGGACCTATGGGGGGGGGTTGGGGTAAAATCTAGGGAAAATGGGCAACTTTTGGGGGGTTATGAGGGGCTGTGAGGGAATGGGGGGAAATACAGGGGAAATGGGCAAATTGGGGGGCTGTAGGGGGGAATGGGTCATTTGAGGGGGCTATGGGTGTTTGGGGGGGGTTGGGGTCACTTCAGGGGCTTTTGGGGTGACTCTGGGGGCTTGGGGGGGCCCCGGGGGGGCATGGAGGTTTCGGGGTGCTGGGGGGAGTTGGGGGTGCTTGGGGGGGGTTAGAGGGGCTCAGGGGGTCCACAGGAGTGCTGGGGGGGTGTTTTGGGGTGTCTCTGTCTTTTGGGGTGACCCTGCCCCCCCCCCAGCTATATGTGACGCTGGCCTGGCGCGGGGGGGGGCTCGCGGCTGGCCAAGCCGGCGGCGGTTTTGGGGTTCGCAGCCCCCCCATTCCTGCTGGGGGCCCTGCGGGTGGCCGAGCACCGCAACCACTGGGGTGACGTCCTGGCCGGCTTCCTCACCGGCACTGCCATCGCCGCCTTCCTGGTGAGCACCCCAAAACCCTGGGCACCCCAACCCCCCCCCGGGGGGTCCCCAACACCCCCTGGGGATCCCTGAACCTCCCAGGGACCCCTTAACCCCCACCTCCTCTGTTCTGGGGGTCCCCGAGACCCCTGGGACCCCCAAATGCCCCCAGGGACCCCAAGACCCCCCTGGGGTCCCCAAAACCTGTCCCTGGACCCCAAACTTCCCCCCCGGGGATCTCCAATCCCCCCCCAAGGCCCCTCAAACCCCACCGGGTCTCCCCAATCTCCTCAGTACCCCAAAACCTGCCCCATGCCCCCCCTGCAGGGTCCCTAACCACCGCCTCCCCCGGGACCCCCAAAATCTGCCCCTAGACTCCAACTCCCCCCACTGGAACCCCCAAACTTCTCTAGGACCCCTAAAACCCCTCCCAAAACCTCGTGGGACCCCTGATACCTTTTTGCCTCCCCCCCCAAACATTCTGGGCTTCCCCCAGATCCTCACAAGGACTCCCCTGAAACTTCTCTGGGCCCCCTGAAACTCCCAAATCCCCCCCTGATACCCCAAAACCCACCTGGGACCCCCATACTCCCACCAGGGCCCCCTCAAACTCACTCAGGACCCCCTGCACCAAGCCCCCCCCCCAAATCCTTCCCGTCCCCCCCCAGGTAACCTGTGTGGTGGGGAACTTCCAGAGCACAGGGGAGTCGGGGCAGGGGGTTGGGGGGGGTGTCCCCAGAGCCCCCCCTGAACTGCCCCACCCTCAGCCCCCCCTGGAGGAGATCAGCGTGACCCAGGTGGGTGGGGGACACCCCAAAACTGGAGGGGGGGGCACAGAGGGAGTCCTAAGCCCTGTGGGGGTGTTGGGGGGGCACCCCAAAACTGGGAGGGGGCGTGAGGAGATCCTGAGCCCATTGGGGGGGTCGTGGGGGGACCCCAAACTCATGGAAGGGGGGCTTGGGGGCATCTGGAGGCCCATAGGGGTGTTGGGTGTGGGCATGGGGGCACCCCCAACCCCATTGGGGGGGGGTCACTGGGGGGATCCTGAGCCCCATAGGGGGTGCTGGGGAGGTTGTGGGGGGACCCTGATATTTTGGGGGTGCTGGGGGGGTCACAGGGGGCTGTGCAGCCCCTATAGACCCCCCCTCGTGCCCCCCCCAGGCACGTCGTGCCGACTTCCCGGCTGTCACCTGAGCATCCCCCACCCGGGGGGGGCCCATGGGCACCCCAACACCACGGGGGGGGCAGCCGTCACCCCCCCCTTGCACGAGCAACACAAGCACGGGGAGGGGGGGGACAAGGGGAGAGCCCCTGCCTGGCACACGCGTGTGCAGGGGGGCTGGGGGGGGTACACGCGTGTGTGTGTGGGGCACATACTGTGACATGGGGGGGGCATCCCCCAGGGGAATAAAGTGGTTGCGTGTGATGTTCCCGTGTCCCCGTGTCTGTATAGGGGGTGGCTATAGGGGACACGGATCTGGGGGGTGGGGGGAGCCTATAGGGGCTTTTAGGGTGTCAGTAGGGGCTATGGGGGTGCCTGTAGGGTTGGGGGGTGCTTATAGGGGCTTGGGGGTGCCTATAGGGGCTGAGAGGTGTCCATAGGGCTGGGGGTTCCTACAGGAGCTTGGGGGTGTCTATAGGGGCTGATGGGTGGCCATAAGAGGTGGGGGGTGTCTATAGGGGCTGACGGGTGGATGTAGGTGCTGGGGGTGCCTATAGAGGCTGGGGGCTGCCCATGGGGCTGTGCGGTGTCTATAGGGGCTGAGAGTGTCTATAGGGGCTGATGGGTGTCCGTGGGTGCTGGGGGCTGTCTATGGGGCTGTGGGGTGTCCGTAGGGGTTGGGGCGTGGCTATAGGGGCTGGGGGTGTCAGTCTATAGGGAGGGAAGGGTGTGGCCGCAGCCCACGTGCCTGCAGGGCGCCTATAGGGTGCCCATAGGGTGCCGATGGGGGCTGCCGGCCGGGGGTGGGAGGGGTCCGCGGGGCGGGGCCAGGCGGGGGCGTGTCGGGCGTTCCCCGCCCCCCGGACTGCGGCGGGGCGTGGCCAGGCGAAGGGGCGGGGCGTGTCGGGGCGGGGGCTTTGCTGGGGGCGTGTCCCGCCCCCTCGGCCCCGCCCCCCCGGACTGCGGCGGGGCGGGCGGCGGCTCCGGCGGCGGCGGCGGAGGTGAGTGCGGGGGGGGCCGGGGGCTATAGGAGGGACCTATGGCTGGGGCCTATAGGAGGGGGCCTATAGCTGGGGGCTGTACGGACGCCCTATGGCCGGGGTGTATCGGGGGGGGCCCTATGGTCGGGGTCTATAAGGAGCCCTATGGCCGGGGTGTGATGGGGGGGCCCGACGGCCGTGGTCTATAAGGGGCCCTATGGCTGGGGCGTATTGAGGGGGGGGCCCTATGGCCAGGGTGTATTGCGGGGGGGCCCTATGGCCGGGATGTATAGCGGGGGGCCTGTGGCTGGGGTCTATAAGGGACCCTATGGCCAGGGTGTATAGGGCGGGCCCTATGGCCGGGGTGTATTGAGGGGGGGGGCCGTATAGCCAGGGTGTACTGGGGGGGCCCTGTGGCCGGGGTGGATTGCGGGGGGGCCCTATGGCCAAGGTCTACAAGGGACCCTATGGCCAGGGTGTATTGGGGGGGGCCCTATGGCTGGGGTGTATAAGGGGCCCTATGACCGGGGTGTATTGGGGGGGGGCCCTATGTCCGGGCCACGATGCTGCAAGGGGCGGTGTGGGGCCGCCCACCCCGCAGCGGAGCCCCCAGGCCCGGGCAGCCCCCGCGGAGCCCCCACGGCCGGGCCTGGGCGGCGGGAGCTGTCCGCGGTGCTGAAAGGGGCGGGGCAGCCCCGGCCGACGGGGGCCCCCAAATTCCTGGGGGTCCCCCCGAGCACCTGGGGGTGTCGTGTCCCCCCCGCGGATTCCCGGGTGTGTGTGTGTGTGTGTGTGTGTGTCCCAAATTCCTGGGTCCGTGTCCGTGTGTGTCCCCCCCTGCTCGCCGGCCCCCCGCTCCCTTCGGCGACGGGTATTCTCGGGCGGATAATACGGACACGCTGTTATTGCTTGAGAATACGCGTAGCCGAGGGGACGCCCCGCCCCGGCCCTCGTGAAACCCTCGTGAAACCCTCGTGAAACCCTCGTGCATCCCGGTGAGGCCTCGCGCAACCCTCGCGCACCCCCCGCGCGACCCTCGTGCATCCTCGTGTGACCCTCGTGCATCCTTGTGGGATCCTCGTGTGACCCTCGTGCATCCTTGTGGGATCCTCGTGTGATCCTCGTGCAACCCTTGCGCGCTCCCGTGCACCCTCGTGCGACCCTCGTGCCACGCTCGTGCGGCCTCACAGTCTCCGGGGTCGCAGGAGAGCCCAGCTCACGGCCCTGCACGCGTGCGTGCCGAGCACACGAGCGCACACACGCGTGTGAACAGGGTGAGTGCGTGCACCGGGGCGCCCGTGCGTGCGCGGGGTCGGCACATGCATCGGTGCGTGCACGAGGCTGCGCGCGCAACCGCGGGGAGTGAGCGCGAGGGTGTGCACGCTCGTGTGCGCGCGCGTGCGCGGCCGCGTGCACCAGAGCGCGCACAAGCGCGTGGGGGTGGTGCGCGTGTGCACGCGAGGGGGGGAGGGGGGCGGGGGAGATGGTCCGCGCGTGCACCGGGGCGGGGAGGGGGAAGACCCGCGCGCGCGTTTGCACGCGCAGGGGCGGCGCACGCGGCGTTGCACACGCGTGTGCGCGCGCGCGCGGGTTCGGCGCCCGACCCCCCCCCCCGCCTGCGCTCGCGCGCGCCAGCCCCACCCCCGTCGTCCCGCCCGCCGTCGCCCGGCAACCGCCCGCCGTCGCCTAGCAACGCGTTGCCGGGCAGCGAGCGGGTGACTGACAGTCCCGGCTACCGCCCGCCCTTGCCCCGCCTGGCCGACAGCCGCCTCCCCATTGGCCGGACGGCGCGTAAAGGGGCGGTGAGCTGAATCGTACTAGGAGATGGGTCGGCGCTGGATCGGCGGCCCGAGCGGCCAATAGGAACCGGGGAAGGGCGGGGCCGCGGGGGAGTGTGTCGCGCCACGCCCCCGGTTGGCTGAGGCGCGCGCGAGCCAGCCGCCATGCGCGCGAGCGGCGCTGAGGGAAGCTCCCTCCCGATTGGCTGAGGCGCTCGCGGGCCGCGGTGGGCGGGAGAAGCGCTGAGGGAAGCTCCTCCCCGATTGGCTGAGGCCCTCGCCGGCCGCGGTGGGCGGGAGCGGCGCTGAGGGAACCTCCCCCCCGATTGGCTGGGGCGCGGCCGAGAGACGCTCACCTGATTGGCTGCCATCCGGGGAGCGCGAGCGGCGGATCAGTCGCGGAGTGCGATGGCGGCGGCGCTGGAGCGGGCGCTGGGCTCGGTGACAGCGGGGGAGGCGGCGGCGGCGATGCCGGTGCCGGTGCTGGTTCTGGGCCCGGAGGGCTCGGGCCGGACGGCGCTGCTGCTGCGGGCGGCGCTGGCGGGCGGCGGCGACGGGCCCCGCGCGCTCTTCCTGGCGCCCAGCGCCCTCCCGCGGCTGCCGGGCGGCGACGACGGCGGCGGCGGCAACGACCCGCGGGCTCTGCAGGTGAGGGGGGCGCCGGCGGCGAGGCGGGCTGTGGGGCGGGGGCGGGGCCGGCGGCGACTGGGCGGGGCGTGCTGAAGGGGGCAGCGCGGCGTGGAGGCGCGGTTGCTTTGCAGGGGGCGGGGCTCCGCGCGTGGGCGGGGTTTGCTGAAGAGGGCGGGAGCTTGCTGCGCGTTCGGCTCGAGAGGGGCGTGGCGTGGCGGGCGGGGGCGGGGCACGCAGCGGGGGCGGGGCTCTGCGGCAGGAGGCGGGGCTCTGCACGTGGGCGGTGTTCGCGGGAGAGGGCGGGGCGTAGCGCGTGTGGGCGTGGTACGCAGCGGGGGCGGGGCTCGGGGTGAGCATGCCTAGTTGTCTGGAGGGACGCGCCGCGTGTGGGCGGGGCCTGCAGCAGAGGGCGGGGCACGAATCACGGGGGCAGGGCACGTGCGCGTGGGCGGGGCCTGCGATCGGGGCGGGGCTCTGGTGATCCCTATCCATGCTGCTAAGGTGGGGTGTGTGTGTATGCTGTGGAGAGGCGTGGCCTGCCGCCGAGGGGGCGGGGCCTACCGCTGAAGGGGCGTGACTTAACACACCTCCCCCCCCCCCCCAGCGTCTAGAGCTCCGGTACCCCCCGTCCCTAGGGGCACTGGGCCGGGAGCTGGGGGCAGTGGCCGCCCGGCCCCGGCCCCCCGGGCTACTGCTGCTGGACGGGCTGGAGCGGTACCTGGGGGGGGGCCCGGGGGCACCCGCCCGCCTGGCCGCCCTGCTGCTGGAGGCTGCTCGCTCCCCCGGGCCCCCCCGGCCTCCCGCCCAGGTTCTGGCCTCCCTGCGCCTGCCGCCCCCCGGCCCCCACGTCCTGCCCGCCCTGCGCCGCTACTTCCCCGCCGAGTGCCGCCTGCGGCCCGCGCCCGGGGTCCCCCTCCGCCTCCGCGCCCGCCTCACCCGCCCCGGGGTCCCCCCCCGCTGCTGGCGCCTGCGCTTCGGCCCCCATGGGCAGCTCCGCGTGGCCCCCGCCGACGGGGACAGCGAGGGGGACGAGGACACCGACAGCGACGAGGACGGCGACGGGGACGAGGCCTGGGGGTGAGCTCGGCCATCACCTGCCCCGGGAGTTGGGGCGACACGGACCCCCGGACGCTGTGGTGACACGGACCCTAATGTCACCCCGACCCAGACCCTGGATATTGGGGTGACACCGACCCCAAGGGCGACGCCGGTCCCAGACCTTGGGGACATGGACAATGATGCACGGGTGCCAGGTGGCCCCCGCCACAGGCCCCCGGCCGGCACCTGGGGGCTCCTGATAAGCCTTATCAGCCCCTCCCCAGCTGGCGCAGGACCCAGGCGCCCCGGCAGAGTGCCCCGCCACCCCCCCCACCCGAGGGACCCAGGCATCCAGCTGAGCCCAAGGCTGCTTTATTGTAAAAAAAGGCATTAAAAAAAAACCCAAAGCAAAGAAAATTCAGTGCCCCCGCCGGGGGACAGGCTGTCCCATGTCCTTCCCCCCCACAGGACACACCAGCTGTGGGGACAGTCCCCACACAGCGCGTCCCCTCCGCCTGCGTGTGTGTTGCCAAGCGTCCGTGTGTCCTCCATGTGTCCATGCGACACGGCACAAGCGGGATGCAGGCGATGCATCCCCTCTGCACCTTCTCATTGCGGCGTCCCCTCTGTCTCCGCGTGTCCCCAGGCATTCGTGTCCCGTGGTGATGCGTCCCCTCCGTGGTGATGTCACGGGGGTGTCCATGTGACATCAGGGTGATGTGTCCCCTCCACCGGGGTGTCGCAGCCTGTCTGTACGACGTGTCCCCTCTGTGTCACAAGGCAACGGATCCCCTCTGCGCCCTCGTCTCACAGGGTGTCCGTGTGACACCGGCGTGATGTGTCACCTCCATTACGATGTGGCTGCATCTCCGTGTGATGCCAGAGCGACACGTCCCCTCTGTCTCGGTGTCGTATGGTGTTCGTGTGACATCAGTGTGACATGTCCCCTTCATCGTGATGGCACAGCACCTCCACGTCCCGCGTCCCCTCTGTCGTGATGTCGCAGCATCTCCGCGTGACATCGGCGTGACGTGTCCCCTCCCTGGGGGTGTCGCAGTGTGTCTTGTGTGGCGCGTCCCCTCTGCGTCCTCGTGTCACAGGGTTGTCCGTGTGACGCATCCCCTCCATCCTGCTATCGCGGTGTCTCCATGTGACGCGTCCCCTCTGTCACGGTGTCACAGCGTCTCCGTGTGACATCAGCACGACGTGTCCTCTCCATCGTGGCGTCAGGGCGTGTCCATGTGCCGCCGCCCCTCCGTCATGACATCACGGTGTCTCCGAGTGACATCAGTGACGTGCGCCCTCCGTCAGGGTGTCCCACATCCCCTCCCCGCGCTCCCCTGTCCCTGCCGCGGGGGTGTCCCTGGCCCCGGTCCCCCTTCCCCCCCATTAGGAGCAGAGCACGTAGGGGGGAGACAGGGCAGGGGGGCCCAGGCCAGGGGTGTCCCCGTCGCCAGGGGTGCTGCCGTCAGGGGGGGCGGCCCATTTGGGGACATCGGGGGGGGCCCCTTTCTGGGGGGCCACGTTGGCGTAGGGCCCGTGGGGCGGGGGGCTGTCGGGGGGGTCCCTCGGGGTGGAGGGGTGGCGGGGGGGCGCCCGGGGGCAAAGCAGGGCCGAGCCGGGGTCGAAGAGGGTGTACTCGAAGCTGGAGGCGGGCGAGGGGCCGGCAGGGGGGGCGGCGGCGGGGGGTGGCTCCTCTGGCGGGGGACCCTTGCCCGGGGGGGGCCCCACCTCCTCCACAGTGCTGGGCAGCTCCTCCATGTCGGTGCCAGCCCCGGGGGGGGCCCAGGGAGCCCCCACCCCCTGGCACAGCCAGAGCTGGGGGGGAAGACACACGGGGTCAGGCACCCCTCGGAGGGGGACACCTTCCCAGGCACCCCCAAACACCCCCCTTTGGGGTAATGACACCCCCTCTTTAAGGTGAACCCCCCCACCCCCCTGACAGATGCCCTCCCATTGGGGCTGGACCCCCCCAGACCCCTCCCACTGGGGTAGGACCTACAATAACACACCTGCCCCCCCCCGTTAAACCCCCCCAAACACCCCAAGCCCCCCCTAATTAGTGACGGGCCCACCCTAACCCCCCCGAACCCCCAGCCCCTCTCACTGCAGCCCCCCCGTCCCCACCCACCATTACTGTAGGGCCTACAATAACACCCCCCCACCCCAGGGCCCCCCCCACCTGGAAGTTGCCCCCGTAGGCGCTGAAGAGCCCCTCGAACTCCCGCTCAGGGCCAGGCACCGGCGGCCACAGCTTCTCCTGCAGCAGCCTGCGGGCACAGCCCTCGTGCAAGGCCTCGTGCAAGGCCTCATGCGAGGCCTCGTGCGAGGCCCAGGCCAGTCCCATCCACCCCCCCCAGGCCCCCCCCCCGTACCTGCGGTGGCCCAGGAGGCCGAGCAGCCCCAGGCCGAGGAGCAGCAGGGCCAGCAGGCAGGACAGCCCCAGCGTCACCGGGTCCACGTCTGGGGACAGAGGGGGTCAGTGTCGGGGACCCCCCCCAGCCCCTCTGCAGGGGGGACACACACAGAGCCCGGTGTGTGTCCCCGGCCCCCCCCTCCACCAAGGGGATGAGGTCTGTGTCGTGTCCCCCCCCATCTCCCCACGTCCCCTGTGTCTCCCCGTGTCCCCACTCAGGGGGTGACAGCTGCCCCCCCATGCCCCCCAATCCTCCCCTGTCCCCCCAAGTCCCCCCCCATGTCCCCCCACTCACCTGGGGGGTAACACCTGTGCCCCCCAAGCCCCCTGTCCCCGTGTCCCCAAGTCCCACTCTCCCTCCCTGTCCCTCCCAAGCCCCCCTCCCCATGCCCCCACATCCCCCCCTGTCCCCCCAAGTCCCCCCACATCCCCCCCGTCCCCCCCCCCCCGTGTCCCCGCTCACCGGGGGGGGTGACGGCGGTGGCCGGCTGGGACCAGGGGCTCCAGTAGCCGCTGTAGCTGAGGCCGTCGGGGCGGGCGCGGGCCCTCACGCTGTAGTGGGTGCTGCCCCGCAGGGCCCCCACCCGCTGCTCCCGCCGGCCGGCCCCCACCCCCACCTGGGGACGGGCGTCAGCGCCGGGGGGGGCGCAGGGGTCTCCCAGCGACCCCCCAACCCGGCACTGGGGGGGCTGGGGCCTCGGCAGGCAGAGAGGGGGGCACCCTGGGAGTCACCCCGTCCCCTGGGACCCACCCGACACCCCCCCTTGGGGCCCTCCTGACCCACTGGGACCCACCTGACCCCCCCAGGACCCACCTGACCCCCTCAGGACCCACTTGACCCCCCCCCCCGGGCCTACCTGAGCCCACCCAGGACCCACTTGACCCCCCCCAGGACCTACCTGAGCCCACCCAGGACCCAACCCATCCACCTGACCCTCCCCCCAGGACCCACCTGACCCCCCAGGACCCACGTGACCCCCCCAGGACCTACCTGAGCCCCCCCCAGGACCCACCCCATCCACTGGGACCCACCTGACCCCCAAGGACCCACCTGACCCCCCCCAGGACCTCCCCCCGATCCCATAGAGACCCAGTGGATCCCCCCCATCCCCCCGGGGCCCACTGAATTCCCCCCCTTGGATCCCTCCTGACAGGCACCAGCCCCGCCTGGGGCCTCCCCCGAAGCCGCTGGATGCCCAGGGCTCCTTTCCCCGGGGGGGGCTCCCCCCATACCCACCGTGCGGGGGGGCAGCCCCGGGGCGTGCAGGGCCAGCTCGTAGGCCAGGCTGGACTCCAGGTAGGGGCTGGGGGGGGGCTGCCAGCGCACACAGAGCTGCCCCCGCGCCCCCCCCGGCCCCACCGACACGTTCTCGGGGGGGCCCAGCAGCACTGCGGGGGGGGGACACGGACACAGACACCGGCGTGAGGGGGTGCCTGGGGACCCTGCCGCGTCTGGGCCCCCCGAGTCCCCTGCCATTGGGGGGGCCCAGTATCTGCCCCCCCCAGCTCCTCCTGACCCCCCAAACCTGCTGTGCCCCCCCATCCCCAGGCCTCCCCCATCCCCCTCAACCCCCCCCCATCCCCCCCAAACCCGCCGTGTGTCCCCCCCCCGTACCGACTTGGTCGATGTAGAGGGTGCGGTGGTGCAGGGGGGGTCCGGGGGGGGGCGGCAGCACCCGCAGCTCCAGGGGGGTGAAGAGGATGGCGGCGGCGGGGGGCAGGGAGCACCAGAAGCGCGAGCGGTTCCTGCGCGTGCGGGCGGCCGACAGCGCGCAGCCCTGCCACGGCTCCTGCCTGGAGTCAGGGGTCGGGGGTCAGGGGTCAGGGGGCAAGGGGACAGCCCTGCCGGGGCTCCTGCCTGGGGGCGGGGGTCAGGGGGCACCGGGGTTAAGGGGCGCTGGGGGTCGTGGGAAGGGGGCAGAGGGCACTGCAGTCAGGGGGGCATGGGGGGCAAAGGGCAGGGGTTAGGGAGTGTTCGGGTCAGGGGGCACCAGGGGACAAAGGGCAGGGGGCAGGGGGCACCTGGGGGCAAAGGGGCAGGAGTCAGGGAGTATTGGGGTCGGGACACCAGGGTTGAAGGGCAGGGGGCAACAGGGTTAGGGGCACCGGGGGCAAAGGGCAGGGGGCACCAGGGTTAAGGGGCACTTGGGGGTCATGGGAAAAGGGCAGAGGGCACTGGGGCCAGGGGGCACCGGGGGCAAAGGGCAGGGGTCAGGGGGCACCAGGGTTGGGAGTACCTGGGGCAAAGGGCAGGGGGCACCATGGTTGGGGGGTACCCGGGGTCAAGGGCGGGCTCAGGGGCACCAGGGTCGGGGGCACCCGGGGCGAAGGTCGGGGTCAGGGAGTATTGGGGTCAGGGGCACCCGGGGCGAAGGGCGGGGGGCGAAGGTCAGAGGGCGTGGGGGCGCCGGGGCGGGTCGGGGTCGCGGGTTCGCAGGTCACGCACTCGAGGCGGTACTGGAGGCGGAAGGGCCGGGGGTCGGGGGGGGCCGCGCTCTCCCAGAAGCACGTCAGGTCGAGCAGCCGCCGCGAGAAGCACTTGGGGTCCCGCGGCTCCTCCGCCAGCAGCACCTCCGCTGGGGGGGGGCACCGCATCGCCGTCAGGGGGGCACGGCCGTGGCACGAGGGGAGTTTCCACGACGGGGGAGTTTGGACGGGGGGTTGCACGAGGGGGGGAGTTTGCACAAGGGGGATTGCACGAGGGTTTGCACAAGGGGGGTGTACAGGGAGGTGTACGGGGGGAGTTTGCACAGGGGGTTTGCACCGGGGCTTTGCACGAGGGGTTTGCACAAGGGGGGATTGCACAGGGGGAGTCTGCACAGGGGGTTGCATGAGAGGGAGTTTGCACAAGAGGGGTTGTACGGGGCAGAGTTTGCACAGGGGGGTCGTACGGGGGGGGTGCACGGGGGGTTTGTACGGGGGAATTGCACGAGGGGGGTTGGGGGGAATCGCACAAGGGGTTTGCACAGGGGGAAGTTTGCACGAGGGGGGACTGCACAAGGGGGATTGCACTGGGGGGGAGGAATTGCACCAGGGGGTTGCATGAGGGGAGTTTGTACGGGGGGGGGTTGCACGAGGGGGTGATTTGCACAGGGGTTTGCACAAGGGGGGGTTGTACGGGGGGAGTTTGCATGAGAGGATTGCACGGGGAGTTTGTACGGGGGGGTTGCACGAGGGGGATTGCACAATGGGGGGTGTACAGGGGGGTTGCACGAGGGTTTGCACGGGGGGGTTGCATGGGGAGGATTGCATGAGTGGACGTTGCACGAGGGTTTGCGTGGGAGGTCTGCACGAGGGGAGTTTGCATGGGGGGGTGCACCGGAGGGGCTGCACAAGGGTTTACACGAGGGGTTTGCAAGGGCAGGGGTTGTACGGGGGTGGTTGCATGGGGGGTTTGCACGGGGGGAGTTTGCGCGGGGGTGCTGCATTGGGGGTGTGCACGAGGGCTGATTTGCACGGGGGGATTGCACAAGGGCTTTGCACGGAGGGGTCGCACGGGGGGGGTGATTTGCACAGGGGGTTGCACCGGGGGTTTGCACAAGGGGGGGGTTGCACGGGGTCTTGCACGGGAGGGGGGGTTGCACGAAGGACTGTTGCACGAAGGTTTGCACAAGGACTCATGCCGCCCCCCACCCCAACGCCCCCCCCCCGCTCCCCCGCCCCCCTACCTTCCACCTCGAAGTCCCCGGCCCCCCCCGGCTCCCCCCAGGCGCAGGCCAGGAGCCCCCCCACGGCCAGCAGCACCCCGGGGCCCGGCATGGCGGGTGCGTGGGTGGGTGCGTGGGTGGGTAGGTGCTGCTCTGGGTGCTGCTGTCCCCCCCGCCTCCCCGCGCTGATAAGGCCCGGCCCGCCCCCCCCCCCGGGGCGGGGCCCTGGCACAGCGCCAGCCCCCCCGGTCTGGGGGGGCAGATAAGGGCCCCGGGGGGGAACGGGGGGGGGCCGGCGCCTGGGTCCGAACGGGGCCCACACACACACACCCCCCCCGCGACCCCCAGAGACCAGGCGAGGGTGGGGGAAGGGGGACTTTAATGGGCCACAGGAGGCACTGGGGGTACTGGGAGCAACTGGGGGGGGGACAGAAGGGACACTGAGGGATACTGGGAGCAACTGGTGGGGTACTAGGGGATACCGGGAGCAACTGGGGGGCCCTGCGGGAGCATCGGGAGCAGCTGGGGGGCACTGGGTGATACTGGGAGTAACTGAGAGGGTACAGGGGGGCACTGAGGAATACTGGGAGCAACTGGGGGGCACTAGGTGGTACTGGGGGGCTCTGAGAGGCACTGGAGAGGTATTAGGGGATACTGGGAGCAACTGGAAGGGTACAGGGGAGCTCCAGGGGATACTGGGAGCAACTGGGGGGCACTGGGGGAGCACTAGGGGATACTGGGAGCAATGGGGTGGGTATGGGAGGGACATTGAGGGATACTGGGAGTAACTGGGGGGCACGGGGGTCAAGGGGGGGGCCCCCTTCCCCCCCTTCCCCCCCGCCGCCCCTCCAGGATCAGCCGTGACTGGCGCTTGATGGTGGCGCGGGATGGGGGGGCCCCAGCGGGGGTGGCGGCTCCTTCCTCTGCGGGGACCCACCATCAGCCCCACGGCTGCCCCATAGCACCTGCAGCCCACAGACCCCCCCGGCCCCTATAGCCCCCCCCCATGGCCCCCCATGATACCCCAGCCTCCCCATAGCCCCCCCCAGCCCCCCATAACCCTCCCCACACCCCCAGCCCCCTCCAAAGACCCCCCCAATACCGTCGGAGCTGGGGGGCAGGGCCGGGAAGTCCTCGGTGTTGAGGTGGCTGCGCTGCAGCAGGGCCTCCAGCTGGGGAGGGACCCCAAAATGGGTCAGGGCCCCCCCAGATGGGTCCAGGGCCCCCCCAGATGGGGTCAGGGCCCCCCCCAACCACCTCAGGTCCCCCCAGATGGGCTCAGGGCCCCCCCAGCTCCCCTCCCCTCAGTGCCCACCTGGTGTGGGGCGCTGGCGGGGGGGCGCTGGGCCCGGGGGTGCCCCCGCAGCCCCCCCTGCAGCGCTGCCAGCCGGGCCCGGGTCTGCGCCAGCAGCTGGGGCAGCGCCTGGGGGTCCCCCGGGGGGGGTGGCGGCTGCCCCCCCTCGTCCTCCTGCCGGGGAGACTGAGGCACAGACGCAGCCACCCACCGCCTCCTGCCCCATGGTGACCTGGGCCTCCTGCCCCACGGCCTCCTGCCCCACAGCAACCCAGGCAACTTGCCCCACAGGGAACCAGGTGTCCTCCCCCACAGGGACATAGGTGTGCTGCCCCATGGGGACACAGGCATCCTGCCCCACGGCCCTCTGCCCCCCCCGGGTCCTAGGCATCCTGCCCCATGGCGACCCACATGTCCTGCCCCCCCAGCACTCCGGTCTCTTGCCCCACAGGGACCCAGGTGTACTGCCCCATCGGGATGCAAGCATCCTGCCCCCGAGGGCCCCATGCCTCCTTACCCCCAAGGACCCACACCTCCTGCCCCAGGGTGACCCAGGCCTCCTGCCCCAGAGCCTCCTGCCCCACGGCCATCCATGTGTCCTGCCCCACACGTCCTTGCCCCCCCAAGCCCCCCACCTCCCGTCCCCCGGCTCACCAGGGCCACGTGCCGCAGGCGCCCGGCCAGGTGCTGGACCCCGGTGCTGGCGGTGACCAGGGCCCTCGTCACCCCGGCCAGGTCCCGGCGGGCGTCCTCCCGCCGCCGCTGCTCCTGCCCCAGCTGCTGCCGCAGCTCCTCTGCCCGCCGCCGCGCCCTGACGCCCACCATCAGTAGGACCCCCACCTCCGGGACCCACATAACCCCCCTGCTCCCTTCCCTCCAGGGAACCCCAGCACCCAGGGGTCCCATCCATGGGCACCCAAGCGTCCAGAGCCCCAGGGACCCCGGCATCCCACCCCCAGGGCACCCAGATGTCCCACCCGTGGGGACCCAAGTGTCCAGGGATGCCAGTGTCCCAACCCTAAGGCACCCAGGGGTCCCACCCATGGGAACCCAGGTGTCTGGCACCCAAGGGACCCCAGTGTCCCACCCCCTGGGGACCCAGGTGTCCAGGACCCACGGGGACCCCGGTGTCCCACTCCCCGGGGACCCCAGTGTCCCACCCCCTGGGGACCCAGGTGTCCAGGACCCACGGAAGCCAGGCGTCCCACCCACAGGGACCCAAACGTCCCGAGCCCCCAAGAGCCCCGGTGTCCCACCCAGGGGACCCCGGCGTCCCACCCCCAGGGCACCCAGGCATCCCACCCACAGGGGACCCCGGCGTCCCCCCCCCCAGCTGACCCTGCCCGCCGGCCCTCCCCGCCGTAGCGCAGGTGCTGCAGCCGCTCGCCCAGCGCCGCCGCTTCGGCCCGCAGCCGCCCCAGGGCCAGCGCGTTCCCCCGCGCCAGCGCCGCCAGCTCCTGGCCCACCGCCCGCCGGGCTGCCCGCTGCGGGGACACCGGCGTGGGGCATGGGGACACTGGTGTGGGGATGTGGGGACGCAGGCACATGGGGACATCAGCGTGGGGATGTGGGGATGTGGGGACATGGCGGCGTGGGGACGCGGAGATGTGGGGACGCCAGCGTGGGGCATGGGGACACCAGTGTGGGGACACAGGGGGTGTGGGGACGTGGGGACACCAGTGTGGGAATGTGGGGACATGGCGGCATGGGGACACAGGGACATGGGGATGTGGGCAGGTGGGGACATGGGGGCGTGGGAACACAGGCATTGGGATGTGGGGACACGGCGGCATGGGGATACGGGCAGGTGGGGACACAGGGATGCGGGGACATCGGCATGGGGGACACTGGCGTGGGGATGTGGGGACGTGGGGACATGGGGACGTGGGGACACTGGCATGGGGATGTGGGGACATGGCGGCATGGGGACATGGAGACATGGAGACGCGGGGACACCGGCGTGGGGCATGGGGACACAGGGACGTGGGGACACTGGCGTGGGGACATGGGGATGTAGAGACGTGGGGACGTGGGGATGCTGGTGTGGGGCATGGGAACACAGGGACACCAGCATGTGACATGGGGACACGGGGACGTGGGGACCAGCCAGGCCGCCTGCTGCCCCCAGCCTGCCATGGGGCTGTGGGGGGGCCATGGGGCCATGCCCAGGCATGGGGCATGGGGACCCCCCATCTCTGGGGACACGGCGGGGGGCCCGGCCGCCTGGGTCCTCACCTGGGGGCTGGCGCTGGCCGGGGGGGACACGCGGAGGCAGCTGGGGGGCTCCGCTGGGGCCTGGGGGGGTGGCGGGGGAGGGGGGCTGGGGGGGGCCCCCTCCGGCCCCTCCTCCGGCTCCGGGGACTCCGGGGGGGGGGCGGGCTGGGGGGAGAGGGGGGCAGGTACGTCATGGGGACAGGGCCCCCCCTGGGCCCCCCCCATGTGCCTCCCAGGTGTCCCTCCCAGCCCCCCAGGAGCCCCCTGCCCCCCAACTCCTCCCGGCCCCCCAGACCCCCCCCGAGCCCCCCCCCCCGCCCCAATCCCTGACCCCCCCATACCGGCTCTGGCGGCTCCAGGCCCCGCTCCTGCTCCAGTGCCCGTGGCCGAGCCCCCTGCGCCCGCCGGGCCCCCACCTCCTGCGGGGGCACCCATGGGTGCTGGGGGGTGGGCAGCCGGTCTGCTCCACGGCCACCCACTCTGCCCCACGGGAACCAAACCTGCCCCTCGGCCACCCACCCTGCCCCACGGGAGCCCACCCTGCCCCATGGGAACCTGCCCTGCCCCACGGCCACACACCCTGCCCTACGGGAGCCCACCCTGCCCCATGGCCACCCACCCAGCCCCACGGGAACCCGACCTGCCCCACAGGAGCCCGACCTGCCCCACGGGAGCCCACCCTACCCCACGGCCACCCACCCAGCCCCACGGGAACCCGACCTGCCCCACAGGAGCCCGACCTGCCCCACGGGAGCCCACCCTACCCCACGGCCACCCACCCAGCCCCACGGGAACCCGACCTGCCCCACAGGAGCCCGACCTGCCCCACGGGAGCCCACCCTACCCCACGGCCACCTACCCTGCCCCACGGGAACGCCACCTGCCCCACGGGCACCCAGCCCGCCCCATAGGGACCCGCTGTGCCCCACAGACACCCGGCTTGCTCCCTGCCCGCCCCCCCCCCCGTACCCGTTCCCGGCCTGGCCCCCTCCGGTGCCCCCCCGGCCGGGGCCCGCTGGCCCGCAGGTCCTGCAGCTGCCGCCGCCGCCGGCCCAGCTCGGCCTCCAGCAGCTCCAGGCGGCTCCGGGCGGTCCCGGCCTCCTCCTGCCCCACGGTGCGGCTGGAGCGGGGGGCCGGGACCCCCACCGGGACCCCCCCCCACCACCACCCCAGGACACCCCCACCCGGGGGGAGTCACACCCGTGGGGCCCAGCACCCACAGGACACCCCCACCCGGGGGGAATGACACCCGTAGGGCCCGGCACCCGTAGGGCTCCCACCCTTGGGACCCCCCCACCGGTGGGACCCAGCACCCATGGGACCCGCACCCGGGGGTGACAAAGCCCACGCCCCTTCCCGGTCCCGTCCCCATGTGGGTGTGGGGCAGAGGTGCGGGGCGCAGTGCGGGGCACAGTGAGGGGTGCAGTGTGGGGTGCGGTGTGGGGCACAGGTATGGGGCAGAGGTGTGGGGTGCGGTTTGGGGCAGAGGTGTGGGGTGCAGTGTGGGGCACGGTGTGCGGCAGAGGTGTGGGGTGCAGCGTGGAGTGCAGTGGGGGTGCGGTGTGGGGCGCGGTGTGGGTCACGCTGTGGGTCGCGGGTACCTGGAGATGTGCCCCCAGGCAGCGGTAGAGCCCCGTCAGCCGCTCGGCCTCCTCCACCCGCAGCCGCAGCCGCCCCAGCCCCCCCCGCAGCCTCCCCACCTGCGGGGACATGGGGGGGATACGTGGGTGCCCCCCCCCCAAAAACCTCCCACAGGGATCTGTGGGGCAGGGGCGGGGCGGGGCACCCACCTGGTCGGTGGCCGGGGGGGTGGCAGGGGGGCGCGGGGGGGGATCAGGGGGGGCCCGCCCCGGGGCCGGGGGGGGGCCCAGCGCATCCAGGCGGCGTCGCTGCCCCCAGAGGCGGCGGCAGAGCAGCGCCCGCGCCCGCTGGGGGGGGCGGGGGGGGTCACCCGGCAGGCCCAGCCCGCCTCGCCACCCCCTGACCCCCCCAAATCCCCCCCAAGTCCCTATGACCCCCCCGAGCTGCGCCATGACCCACCGTGACCCCCAAATCCCCTCTGACCCCCCATGACCTCCCTGTGACCTCCCAAGCTGCGCCATGACCCCTGTGACCCCCAAATCACCTCTGACTCCCCATGAGCTCCAAGTCCCTTCTGACCCCATGACCTCCCCGTGACCTCCCAAGCTGCGCCATGACCCCTGTGACCCCCCAAATCGCCCCTGACCACCCCGTGACCCCCAAGTCCCATCTGACCGCCTGTGAGCCCCCCAAACTGCACCATGACCCCTTGACCCCCAAATCCCCCCGATTCCCCCTGACCTCACTGTGACCCCCCAAGCTGCACCATGACCCCCGTGACCCCCAAATCCCCCATGACCCCCCAGTCCCTTCTGACCCCCTGACCCCCCATGACCTCCCAAGCTGTGCCATGACCCCCTGTGACCCCAAATCCCCCCTGACCCCCTGTGACCCCCGAAGCCCCCCCTAATCCCCCAACCCCCCAATGACCCCTTGACCCCCCCAAATGCCCCCCAGCTCCCCTCTGACCCCCCCGACCCCGATGACCCCCCGATGACCCCCCGGTGACCCCCCGGTGACCCCTGACCCCCGCGCACCCCGGGGTCGCGCAGGCGCAGCAGCCCCCGGCCCTCGGGGCGGCGCCGCAGCAGCTCCAGCAGAGTCACCTCCTCCCCCTGCGGGGTCACGCCGGGGGTCACGCCGGGGTCACGCCCGGGTCACGCCCCCCCGTCCCGCCCCTTCCTCACCGCCAGGGCCTGCGCCAGGTCCCGCTGCAGCCGCCGGTGCTGGGCCCGCAGCCCCCGGCCTGGGGGGGGCTCTGGGGGGGGGCACAGGGTGTCAGCGACCCCCCCGCACCCACACGGACCCCTCCGGGACCCCCCTGGCCACACACCCCGGTACCTGCGTCCTGGCTCTTGCCCCGGGGCGGCGGCGGCCGGGGGGCGGCCATGGCGGAACGGAGCGGGTGTCCCGGAGCAGCTCCCGGTGCCTGGGGGGGGTCAGGGGGGCTCCAACCCCCTCCTTCCCCCCCCCCGGGACCCCCCAGCCCCGCACGCACGTGCCGCCCCGGCTCCGGCCGCTCCGCGCGCCCGGCCCCGCCCACCCCGTCGCTGTGGCAACCGGACGCGCGGGCGCCCATTGGCCCGCGCTGCCACACTCAAGATGGCGACGGGAGGGGAGAGTCGGGGGAAGCCGCCACACTCAAGGTGGCGGCGACAGGGGAGACCGCCACACCTAAGATGGCGGCGGGACAGGAGGGGAGGGAGGCCGGCGAGGCTGCCACACCCAAGATGGCGCCGACGGCCGGAAGTTCCTCCTCACCCGCTTCCGGTTCCGCCGTGTGGACCCTGTACGGACTGCGCGCGGACGGCTCCCGCGGTACCGGGGGGGTCTATAGGGGAGCGGGAGGGCACATAGAGGGGGTTGGGGGGATACAAGGCGTCTGGGAGGGGCCTATAGGGGACGGGGGGGGCCTACAGGGGGTCGTGAGGGCGTGCAAGGGGGCCTGGGGTGTGTATAGGGGGTCTGGGGAGCCTAGAGGGGGGCTTGTGGGCTTCTCTAGGGGGTGCCGGGGGAGTGTAAACGGGGGCTTGGGTAATCTGGGGGAGTCTGGGGGCGCATAGGAGGCCCTGGGAGGCATATAGGGGGTCCTGGGGGGTCTATAGAGGGTCCTGGGGGGTATAGGGAGCTCCAGGGGGGCAGCTCGGGGGGCTCTGGGGGGCGAGGGGGCCTATGGGGGGGCTGGGGCATTTGTAGGGGGTCTGTAGTGGCCCGGGGGGGCTGTAGGGCTCCCTGGGGGGCTTATGGGGGGGTCCACAGGGACATAAGAAGCCCTGGGGTGGGAAGAGCTCTGAGGGGGCGTGGCAGGCTTTTATAGGGGAGCTCTATAGGGGCGGGGGGGGGGGGGCAGGAGGGCTGACCCGAGCCCCCAGCTCCGCCCCCCCCCCCCCCCGCCGTCCCACCATGCTGCCGCTGCTGCTGCTGGTGCCGGTGCTGGTGCCGGTGCTGCCGGGCACCGTGGAGGTGACACGGCCCCGCGGCGTCTCCCTCTCCAGTGAGTGACGGGTTGGGGGGGTGACCCCGGCATCCGGGCCCCCCCAGACCACCCCCTATATACGTCCGTGTGTGTCCGTCCCCCCCCAGACCACCACTTCTACGAGGCCTCGAAGCCATTCACTTGTCTGGACGGTTCCGCCACCATCGCCTTCGCCTGGGTCAACGATGACTATTGCGACTGTCGTGACGGCTCCGATGAGCCCGGTCAGCCCTCTCCCCGCACCCCCGAACACCGGGGACACCTCCCCGGGGGACCCAGGTGTCCTGACGGCCCCCCCACTCCCCCCCAGGGACGGCGGCGTGTCCCAATGGCCGCTTCCACTGCACCAACGCCGGGTACCGGCCCCAGAACATCCCTTCAGCCCATGTCAATGACGGTGTCTGCGGTGGGTCGGGGTCTGTGGGGGGGCTTTGGGGGGGGTGGGGGACACACGGGTGTCCCCGTGGAGGGGGTCAGGGCATCCCTGGGGTGTCACTGAGTGGGGTCTCAGGCTCCTGGAAGGGGAATTGGGCCCCCCCCAAAGCTCTCTGTGGTTGAGAGAGGGGGCAGGAAGGTGCCTGAGGGGCCTCGGAGAGAGGTGGAGGGGTCCCAGGGGAGTTTTGGGGGGTCTCAGGGGGGCTCTTGGGTGTCTCTGAGAGGTGTTGGGGTCCCAGAGGGGGTTTCTAGGGGTCCCAGAGGGTGGGGGGTCCCGGGGGGGGCTCTTGGGTGTGTCTGAGAGGTGTTGGGGTCCCAGGGGTGGTTCTGGGGGTCCCAGAGGGTAGAGAGGGGAGGTCCTGGGGGGGGCTCTTGGGTGTGGGGCTTTCTTTCAGGGGGCTCCTGGGGGGGCTCTTGGGTGTCTCTAGGAGGTGATGGGGTCCCTGGGGGGGGGTTGGGGGTCTTAGAGGGTGGAGAGGGGGGCTCTTGGGTGTTTCTGAGAGGTGTTGGGGTCCTTGGGGGGGGGTTCTGGGGGTCCCCAGGGTGCTGAACACCCCCCCACCCACCCCCCCAGACTGCTGCGACGCCACCGACGAGTACGACAGCGGAGCCGCCTGCGAGAACACCTGCAAGTGAGACTGGGAGCAACTGGGAAGAACTGGGGGGGGGCAGCGGGGGGGGAGAAAGGTCTCAGCTGCATGGGGGGGTGTCTGCATGATGGGGTGCCCTCCCCCCCACCCCGTGCCCACCCTCCCTGTGCTGGTGCCCGCAGGGAGCTGGGACGGCGGGAGCGGGAAGCCCTGCAGCGCCGGGCGGAGGTGGCACGCGAGGGATTCCGCATCAAACAGCAGCTGGTGCAGGAGGCAGCTGCCGGGCGCTTGGAAAAGCAGGTACCTGGCGGGGGGGGGGGGGGGACACACGGGACACATGGGGGGGCCCATGTGGTGTGTAGGAGTCACACAGGGGTCTTGGGGGGGAGTATGGGGGGTGTAGGGGAGCTGGGAGATGTGTGGGGGTCACCTGAGGGATGGAGGGGGTGCTGGGGGGGGCATGTGGGGGGCATAGGAGTTATTAGGGGGCATGTGGGGGACATAGGAGTTCTTGGGGGGGCAGGTGGGGGTCCCATGAGGGTATGGGGGGGCCCCTCGGGGTGTGGGGGGTATGTGAGGGAGCTGAGGAGACGGTGGGGGGGGCCCACATGGTGTGTGGGAGTTGCGCAGAGGTCCTGGGGGGGTGGGGGGGGCATGGGGGGCACGTGGGGGTCCCATGGGGGATGTAGGGGGGTCTTAGGGGGCGTTTGGGGGACATAGGGGTTCTGGGGGGCACGTGGGGGTCCCATGGCGGTATAGGGGGTCCTGAGGGATGTGGGGGGGCACATGGGTGTCTCAGAGGGGACATGGAACACGTAGGAGTCGCACACGGGACACAGGGGGTCCTGGGGAACGTACAGGGGGTATGTGGGGGGTTTTGGGGGGCGCGTGGGGGGTCCTGGGCTGGGAAGCGGTGGGTTTGGGGGGGCAGGAGGGGTTTTGGGGGTCCCGGGGTGCTGACCCCTCTGGCAGGGGCGGCTGGGGGGGCTGCAGGAGACACGGCGGGGGCTGGAGCAGCGCGTGGGGACCCTGCGGGCGGCCAAGGAGGCGGCCGAGGGGCCCGAGCGGGCGGCCAAGGAGGAGCATCAGCGACGCTGGGAGGGTACGGACCCCCTGGGGGCCGGGGGGGGGGCCTGGGACCCATGGGTGGGGGTGAGGGGGGTCTCCGGGACACCTGGGACCCATGGGTGGGGGTGAGGGGGGGTCTCTGGGACGCCTGGGTCCCATGGGTGGGGATGAGGGGGTCCCCCAGATGCCTGAGTCCCCATGGGTGGGGGTCTCCTGGGCGCCTGGATCCCCGTAGGTGGGGGTCTCCTGGGCACCTGGATCCCCATGGGTGGGGGTGAGGGGGTCTCTGGGACGCCTGGGTCCCATGGGTGGGTGTGGGGGTCCCCCGGACACCTGGGTGTCGTCCCCCCCCCCAAAAACAGCGTCTCTCCCAGCAGAGCAGCGCGCGGCGGCGGCGGCAGCACAGGAGGCAGCGCGGGCGGACGAGGCCTTCGCCGAGCTGGACACCGATGGGGACGGGTGGTGAGTTGCGGGGGGGGGCACAGGGGAGGGTCTCCAGGCGGGGGGGTGCAGCACCCAGGACCCCCCCTCACCCTGCGACCCCTCCCCAGGGTGACGGCGGCGGAGCTGCGCGCCCGCCCTGAGCTGGACACTGACGGGGACGGCACCGTTTCGGAGGAGGAGGCCCAGGTGGGACCCCCCCCGCCCCCGGATCCCCCCCCCAGGGCCTGGGGGGACCCAGGCGTCCAGGAAGGTGACACCCCCCCACACACTCCCCGTGTCCCCCCCCACCCCAGGCGCTGCTGGGGGACCCGGCGCCGGTGGATGCCGCCGCCTTTCGTGACCGTCTCTGGGCCACCATCAAGCACCACTACCGGCCCCAGGTGGGTCTGGGGGGGGGTCCCTAGGCTTTTGGGGGGGGGCTCCAGGGTTTTGGCAGGGGGGGAAGCCTTGCTGTCTCCCACGTTTGGGTAGGTGCTACGTGAAGTTGGTGTGGGGAAACTGAGGCACGGGGCTGAGGGACAGAGCCTGATCCACCCCCCGCCCCCCCACCATGTGCAGGGCCAAGCCGAGCCCCCCCCGCCCCCCCCCGAGCCCCCCCTCGAGGAGACTCCCCCCGAGGAGGAGGAGGAGGAGGAAGAAGAGGCTGAAGAAGAAGAGGAAGAAGATGACGGTGAAGGCCCCGAGGAAGAGCTGAAGGTGGGGGGGCCACAGGGTGCTGCTGGGGGCCCCCCCCCTTGCTATGGGGGGGTTGGGGCCCCCCCTTCTGACCCCACTGTCCCCCCAGGTGCCCCCCCCGCAGCACCCTGAGGAGAAGGGTCCTGAGGAGCCCCCGCCGGCACCCCCCTTCGATGCTGCCACTCAGGCCCTGATTGATGGTATGGGGGGGTTTGGGGGGTCCCTGGGAGGTTTGAGGGTCTCAGGGGGATCAGGGTGTATATGGGGGGGCAGTCCTGTGGGGGAAAGGGGGTTTCTTGGGGGGAGTGTTAGGGTTTTGGGGGGGTATGAATGCTGGGAGGAAGGGGGGGTGTCTCTGTGTTGTTGGAGGGGGGGGCTGACCCCTCTCTGCCCCCCCTGGTGGGGGTCCGGGGCTGATCCCTGTTTGGGGGGCCACCTCCCTGTCTGGGGGGCCCCCCCACAACCCCTCCATGCCCCCCCACAACCCCTCTGTGCCCCCCCAGCTGCCCAGCAGGCCCGCGAGGAGCTGGAAGAGGCCGAACGAGCCCTCAAGGAGGCTGAGGAGTCCATCAGGTAGGGCGGGGGCCTGGTACCCCCCTGAGCCCCCCTCTTTGGGGGGGACAATACCCCAAAAACCACCTCTGTCCCCTCCCACTGGGATGGGGGGGGACACCCCAAAAACCCTCCTGGGGAGGGAATACTGCAAAAAAACCCTCAGGGTGGGGGGTTAGTACCCTGAATACCTGTGTGTCTCCCTTTGTGCCATGTGCCTCAGTTTCCCCCAGGGCTGAGGGCGGTGGGAGTGGGGTCTGGGGGGGGGGTCTGGGGGTGTCTCTGTCGTGTCCCCCCCGCCCTGACCCCCCCCATCCCGCCAGGGCCCTGGAACAGGAGCTGGCCTTCGACTTCGGCCCCCAGGGCGAGTTCTCCTACCTGTACAACCAGTGCTACGAGCTGGGCACCAGCGAGTAAGGGGGGGCTGGGGGACATGGGGGGGTGCTGGGGGGATGGGAAGGGGGGGGTCAGGGAGAGGGAATGGGGGGAGGTCTTGGGGAGCCAGGTAGGGGGGACATCAGGGGGATGGGGGGGGTCATGAGGGGGGTTACAGGGGACAGGAGAGAGGGACTGACTGGGGGGGTTATAGGGGACAGGGGGGTCACGGAGGGCTGGGTATGGGGGACAGCTGGGGGGCAAGCTGGGGAGGGGCTGGGGGGGACACAGAAGGGACATCGGGGGGGCTGGGGAGGGGAGTTGGAGGGGGGTTATGGGGGACCAGGTCTGGGGACACAGAGGGGGTCTCCGGGGATGTGGGGGTGCTGGGGGGCACTGGGGACCGGCTGTGGGGACACTGGGGCTGGGTACAGGGGACACGGGGGAAGCCAGGTATGGGGAATGTGGGGGGTGGTTCTGGGAGACACGGGGGAGTTGGGGTCCCCCCCGTGTCCCTTCCATCACTGTGCTCCCCGTCCCCAGGTACATCTACCGCCTCTGCCCCTTCAAACGCGTCTCCCAGAAACCCAAACACGGCGGCGCCGAGACCAACCTGGGGTAAGGGGACCCTCGGGGACCCCCAGGGACCCTGGCAGTGGCCCCTGTCCCCCCCTTCACGTGTTCCCCCGTGTCCATGTCCCCCCCCCCCCACAGGACATGGGGCACCTGGGCCGGCCCCGAGCACGATCGCTTCAGTGCCATGAAGTATGAGCACGGGACGGGCTGCTGGCAGGGCCCCAACCGGGCCACCACGGTGAGGCTGTCCCCATGTCCCCCGGGGTGTCCCCACATCCCCTGTGTGTCCCCCCCGGGTGTCCCCAGCCCCTTAGGGGGCGTGTCCCCGTCCCCAAGGGTGCCCCATGTCCCCTTGAGGTGTCCCCGTCCCTGGGTGCTCTGGGTTCCCCCAGCCCCCAAGGGGGTGTCCTCATCCCCTGGGGGTGTCTCTGTCCCTTTGGGGTGCCCCAGGTCCCCTGGGGTGGGGTCCTTGTCCCCTTGGGGTCCCCTGGGGTGTCCCCAGCCTCCTGGGCTGTTCCTGTCCCTGGGTTCCCCCATTCCGGGGGGTGCCCCGTGTCCCCAAGGTTGGGGGGGTGTCCCTGGCCCCCCACTGAGCCCCAGCGCAGGTGAAGCTGTCCTGCGGGACGGAGACGGCGGTGACAGCCACCACGGAGCCCAGCCGCTGCGAGTACCTGATGGAGCTGGTGACACCCGCGGCGTGTCGCACGCCCCCCTCGCACGAGGACCACGACGAGCTCTGACCCTGGGTACCGCCGTCCACACGCACACCTCCCCTCCCCCGCCTCGCACGGGGAACCCCTCAGCTCGCACGAGGACTCCCCTCGCGTGGCCGCAGTGTCCTGGCTGTGTGCCCGTTTCCCCAGTGGGGGGGGGACCGTTCCCTCAGGGGGACAATCCCTGCTGATCCTGTCCCCGGCGGGGTGGGGGGGGCTGAGAGCGTGGTCCCTGCCTCAGTTTCCCTCACCCAGAGCCCTGTGGGAGCTGCCAGGACCTCAAGGGACCACAACCCCCCTGCCAGGACCTTTATGGGGGGGGCACACAGGATAACACTGTGACTGAGCCAGGGGTGGGGGGGCCACAGGTGATAATAACTGGTTCCTCCCCATAGTGGGAAGGCGGGGCGGGGGGGGGGGGTGTCCGCTTCCATCACTCTCCAAACCGAGAAATAAAAATAAAAATAGAATTTAAAAGCGATATCCATACCCCCGCCCACCCCCCACCCCCCGCACCGGGTCATAGCTCGTCCCGCGCCGTGCTGTCGAGCGGGGACTGGAGCACGTCGGAATTCTGGGCCTCCCGCCGCAGCTCCTGCTGCTCCTTCATCTTCTGGGACTTGGCGCGGTCCCAGTCGGTGAGGGTGGCCTCGTCGTCCCACACCACCGAGGTCTCGGTGTCGCTGACGTAACCCTCCTCCCCCGTGTAGTGGGTGGGAAACACCAGCAGCGGCTCTGCCGAAAACGCCACCAAATCCCGCTTGGTAAAATGTTTGGTGTAGTCGGCGCTGGTAGGGAGGAGAGAGGAAAGGTCAGGAGTGGGGGAAAAAAAAAAAAAAAACAAAACAGGAAAAGGGTTTTTCCCGGCAGAATGCAAAGGGATTTTTTTGAAAGAGAAACAGTCCTGAGGAACAGGGAGGGGAGGTCCCGGGATGCCGGTGGGATTTGGGACGATGAGAAAATGGCGCCGAGGGAAGCGACGGCAAAGGGACAAGAAACCGGATCCTGAGAGACAAGAAAAGTGGTTCCCAAGGGATGAGGAACTGGATCCGAGGGGGGAAATGGATCCAAAGGGACGTGAAACCATCTCCCACAGGACACAAAACTTGTCTTCGAGGGGACTGAAGGGACAAGAAAATCGCTCTGAGCGAAACTGCTCCCAAGGGACAAGGAACTGTGACCAGGGGAAAATGGATCCCGAGGAATAAGAAACTGTCTCCAAGGGGAAATGGAGCCAAGGGGACAAGAAAAGTGGTTCCTAAGGGACAAGGAACCAGCTCCGAGAGGGAAATGGATCCAAAGGGATGTGAAACCATATCCCACAGGACACAAAGCTGTCTCCAAGGGGAAACGGAGCTGAAGGGACAAGAAAAACGCTCCGAGGGAAACAGATCTGAGGAAAACAGCTCCCAAGGGACAAGAAACCAGTTCCAAAGAGACAAGGAACTGTCACCGTGGGGAGACAGCCCCGAGAGGACATGGAAAATGGTTCCCAAGGGACAAGAAATGGCCTCCGATGGGGAATGGATCCCGAGGGACAAGAAAAGTATCTCCAAGGGAAGCGTCTCCAAAGGGACAAGGACTTGGCTCCCAGGGAAATGGATCCAAAGGAACAAGAAACTGTCTCCGAGGGGAAATGGATCCTGAGGGACACGAAAAGTGGTTCCCAAGGGACGAGGAACTGGCTCCGAGGGGGAAATGGATCCAAAGGGCCATGAAACCATCTCCCACAGGACACAAAACTGTCTCTGAGGGGAAACAGAGCTGAAGGGACAAGGAAAATGCTCTGAGGGAAACAGATCTGAGGAAAACAGCTCCCAAGGGACCATCACCGCAGGGAAACAGCCCCGAGAGGACACGGAAAATGGCTCCCAAGGGGGAATGGATCCTGAGGGACACAAAAAGTGGTTCCCAAGGGACGAGGAACTGGCTCTGAGGGGGAAATGGATCCAAAGGGACATGAAACTGTCTCCAAGGGGAAACAGAGCCAAAGGGACAAGAAAAGTGTCTCCCAAGGGACAAGAGCCCCCTCCGAGGGGGAAATGGATCCCCGGGGACAAGAGCAACATCCCCAAAGGGACAAGAAACAGGCTCCGCAGGGAAACCCCTCCATCCCCGCCGGCACACAGACGCTCTCCCCCCGACCCGGGCACCCAATTCCGTCCCCCCCCACCGCCCCCCGCCGGACTCACAGCGGGTGTTTGTCGAACATGACGGGCAGGAACTCGTCGACGGGCAACATCTTGCCCAGCGGCTCGGCCGCCAGCAGCTTGCGAGCGCCCCGCAGCGAAAGGACGTAACCCAAAGTCCAGTAGGAATAATCCGCTTCCACCAGGTTCCTCACCCGCGGCACCGATTTCTCCGGACGTTCCACCTGCATCCGCTTCCTTCCGATGTAACTGCGGGAGAGACGGCGCCTTCGTTAACGGCGACGAGTCGGTTCCCAGTCCGGGGTAATTAGCAACAAGGCTCACATGAGGTCCCAGGTCAGCCCGGCCGCCTCCAGGTCGTGCATCAGGTTCATCAGGCGTCGCTTGAAGAAGATCTCAAAGCGCAGGTCGTCCTCGAACACCACCGACTTCTCCAGCCCCCTCGCCACGATCTGGGATTTAACAGAACAGGGAAATCCTCCTGGTTCTCCCGCGAGGCCGGAGGGACAGGAGCAGCTCCGGCGCCGAAGCAGTGCCCGGCAGGAGCAGCGTCGGCACCAGCCACCTCCGACACCTTCTCCCGCTGCGTGACAGCAGGCTGGGCCTGTTGTCCCCTTGGGATCAGGGACTTGTCCCCATCCTTCCCCTTGGGATTAGTCCCAGTCCTTCACTTTGGGATTAGGGACTCATCCCCTTCCTTGAAATTGGGATTAGGGACTCATCCCCATCATTACCGTTAGGACTAAGGACCTGTCTTCTTCTCTGCCATCAAGATTAGGGACTCGTCCCCTTCCTTCCCGATGGAATTAGGGATTTGTCCCCGTCCTTCCCCACAGGATTCAGGATTTGTCCCCTCCCTTCCCATCAGGATTACAGATTTGTCCGCTTTCTTACTGTTGGGATTAGGGACTCATCTCTTTCATTAAGATTAGGGACTCATCCTCCTCCTTGATATTGCAATTAGGGACTCGTCCCCTTCCTTCCCAGTGGGATTAGGGATTTCTCCCTTTCCTTGTTGTTGGGATTAGGGACTCATCCCCTTCATTACCATCAGGAATAGGAATTTCTCCCTTTCCTTGCTATCAGGGACGCATTCCCATTGGGATTACGGATTTATCCACTTCGTTACCATCGCAATTAGGGATTTGTCCCTCTCCTTGCCATCAAGGTCAGGAACTCGTCCCCCTTTGCTCCTGCCAGGACTAAGGCCTCATCTGCCACCTTCCCATCAGGATTAGGATCTCAACCCCTTCCTTCCCGTCGGGATCAGGCCCCCCCACCCCAGACCGCATCCGTTCCAGCCCCCCCCAGCAGCCCCTCACCTCCTGCCAGACGCGGTAGTGGCTGAGGAAGCAGCCCAGCTCCCCCTTGGTGAGCGGCCGCCCGTGGTAGGGGTCCTTGTACCCCGGCAGCATCCGAATGCCCAGCGCTTCCACCTCGGAGCTGTTCATGGCTCTGCAAAGCAACCGGCTCAATCCTGAAGGAAAATCCCAAGCGCTCCGCCCCGGCCAGGAGAGTGGCTCCAGGGTCAACCAGGCACCACTTCCCCACCTTCCCGGACCCTCCGGGATTTTTGGACTCACTTGCCATCCACCGCCTCCACCAGCTTGCAGGCGATCTCCTGCTCGTAGAGCGTCCGCAGCATCCGCTCCCGGCGGTCCGCCCGCCGCTGCAGGTTAATCATGAAAACCTGAAAAGGAAGGAAAATACCCCAAATTCAGAGAAGAGGAAAAAAAACCACCCCAAAATCCAGATGATGGGGGGAACGACACAGGACCCAAAGCCAGAAGAGAAGGGGGAAACCACCCAAAATCCAGAAAGGTGGGGGGAATCCCCCAAAATCCTGAAGGGAGGGGAACGACGACCCCCAAAAACCAGAAGAGAAGGGGGGGGATCCTCCAAATCCCACCCAGCAGCGCAGGCAGCCTCAGCTGGGGGACGGCGCTCACCTCATCAAAGCCCATCTTGTCGGGGACCTTGGGGGGGACCCAGACGTGCGGGGACGGCTCCGCCGGCGGGTGCTTCACTGCGGGGGAGAAAGGAAGGAGAAACCCGGCTCACCCAGCTCCTGCCGGAGCCTCCCAGGAGCCAGGGTGGGCCACAGCCGGAGCCAAGTTGGGATAAACCACTGGATCCAGGCATGGAGGCACTGGGAGTGAGGCCTGGCCCTCGCTGCTCACCCATGATCTCCAGCTGGACGTGCAGGAAGCTCTCCGCCTCGTCCCGCAAGGTGCTGTGCGACCGCAGCGGCACCGGCAGGAACCCGTACACCTCCCGGTTACAGACGAACATCTGGACTTCTGAAATTACACCGGGACGGAGTCAAAGTTAAGCCAAAGCCAACACCAGCCCAAAGCCAAGGCCAACGCCAAGCCAAAGCCAGCCCAAAGCCAAAGCCAACCCAAAGCCGAAGTTAACCCAAAGCCAAAGCCAGCACCAGCCCAAAGCCAACGCCAGCTCAAAGCCAACATCAATGCCAACCCAAAGCCAACGCCAGCCCAAAGCCAAGGCCAGCCCAAAGCCAACGCCAGCCCAAAGCCAACGCCAGCCCAAAGCCAACACCAACCCAAATCCAATGCCAGCCCAAAGCCAAGGCCAATGCCACCCCCCCGGCTCCTCACCCGCCTGCCGGCAGGAGAAAGCAAAGACAATGATGTCGTCGAAGGCCCAGGTGTAGTCGGGGTGGGGCGGGTAGAAGGCGAGTGCCCGCGAGGCCTCCTTCCGCAGGTCCACCAGGAAGGTGGAGTGCACCATGGGCACCGCGAAGCAGCCCCGGCGCTCCCGCTTTCGGATCGGCAGGTAGGCCGGTGTCCGCCTGTAGTAACCCTGGCGGAGGCAGGAACCGCCTGGGGGCTCGGCTCGGCCCCGGGGAGCGGCAGGATGGGAGAACGCAGCACCCGGGGGACCAGAGCTCCTACCCCAAACCCCGCGGACATGCCACCCAGGGGATGTGGAGCAACCAGTGCCCAGAGAACGTGGTACCCAAGGGACGCAGTGCCCAGGGAACCTGGAACCCAAAGGACCTGGGGAACCCAGCACTCAGAGGACTCAGCACCCAGTGCCCAGGGCATGTGGCACCCAGGGGACCTGGAGAACCCAGCACCCAGAGGACCCAGCACCCAGGGGACCTGGAGAACCCAGCACCCAAGGTATGCAGTGCCCAGAGAACCCGGCACCCAGAGAACCTGGCACCCAGGGGATCCAGTGCCCAGGAGATGCAGCACCCAGTGCCCAAGGGACATGGCACCCAAGGGACGCTGTGCCCAGAGAACCCAGCACCCAGAGGACCTGGAGAACCCAGCACCCAGAGGAGCCGGCACCCAGAGGACCTGGAGAACATGGCACCCAGGGGACTCAGCACCCAGAGAACCTGGAGAACCCAGCACCCAGAGGACCCGGCCCTCACCTGTGCCGTCATCCCGCACCAGAAGTTGGAGTAGGCGGCGCGCGAGTCCAACATGGGAGCCACCACCGTCTTGTTCTCCGCCATCAGCAGCCCCAGGGTGTCGGGGTTGATCAGGACGTTGTCGGCATCCAGGAACTGCCCAACGGCACCAAGACGCCCGACCGGCGCCGTCAGCCCCTGAAACCGTCGTCGTGGAGCTGTGGCCCCCCCACCCCGCGTGCCGGGACCCCCTTACCAGCAGGTAGTCGGCCCAGTTGGCGCGGGCAGACTCCAGTGCCGCTTGACGCAGTTTCATCACGTGCTCGTAGCGGGAGGGGGACCAGTGCTTGGGGCCCTCCTCGTCGGGGTACCACCTGGGGCGGGGGGGTCCGCGCTGCCCTCCTGCCCTGAGAGACCCCCCCAGCCCCTGCACCCACCCACCCGCTCCACGGGGACCCCCTGAGACCCGGCACCCACAGGGGACACCCCCCCGAACTTGGGCAGTCACAGCCCGTGGGACTCCCCTCAAACCTGGGCACCCACAGGGACACCTCCCCAAACCTGGGCACTTACAACCCCTAGGGACCCCCCCCAAAACTGGACACTCACAGCCCACAGAGACACACCCCCCCAAACCTGGGCACCCATAGCAGCTCCCCCCCAAAACTTGGGCACCTACAACCCACAGGAACCCCCCCCCAAACTTAGGCACCCACCACAGGCACCCCCCCCCAAACTTGGGGACCCACAGGGACTCCCCCGAACTTGGGCACTTACAACCCATAGGGACCCCCCCAAAACCTGGACACCCACAGCCCATGGGGACCCCCCCAAACCTGGGGACCCCCCCTAACTTGGGGACCCCCAGGGATCCCCCCTGAACTTGGGCACCCACAGGGACCCCCCCCCCCAAAACTTAGGCACCCACAGGGACCCCCCCTCAAAAACTTAGGCACCCCCAGGGACACCCCCCCCCCAAGCCCAGACTCCCGCAGCCCACGGGGCTCCCCCGTGGCCACCTTCCCCCACCCCTCCCGGTCCCCCCCGTCCCTCGGTGTCCCCCCCCCGGCTCCCATCGCCCCCCCCTCACCTCGGCTCCTCCATGGGCCGCCACTCCACGCGGTGGTAGAGCCCCCGCACCGCCCCCAGCCACTCCCGCAGCACGGCCGTCGTGTTGTCCACGCTGTGATCCACCGCCACCCTGCGCGGACAACGGCGCACACACACACCCCGCCGCCACCATCAGTCCCCCGGCTCCCCCCCCCCTAAAACACCCGCCCCCCCCCCCACGCGTGTCTCGCCCACCAGAGCGCCGTCCGCTCCTTGGGGTGCCGCAGCCGCTCCAGCGCTCCCAGCGCGGCGGGCAGGGCGTGGGCCGCGTTCCTCGCCAGCACCGCGATCGTCACCCGGGGGGGTCTCAGGCCCGATTCGGGATTCCACCGCTCCTCGGGGAAATACGCGTGGACGTGCAGGGGGCCCGATCCCGGCCCCGCCGCCAGCACCAGCAGCGGCAGCAGCAGCCGCGGAGGGACCGGCCGCGCCGCCGCCATCCTGGGCAGACCCCGCCCCGCCCCGCCAGGCCCCGCCCCCTCCGCCGGCACGACACGCCCCCTCCCCGCCGGCGCCAGCGGGGAGGACACGCCTCCTTTTGGCGCGCCACGCCCCCTCTCGGCGCGCCATCCCGCGGCTAAGCCGCCCCCTGCCGCCCCATCTCCCCCTCCTCTACCCCATTTCACCCCCTTCTGCCCCACATCTCTGCCCCATCTCCCTCTCCCTCCACTCCCCCACATCCGTCCCTCTCCCCCACCTCCCCCTTCTCCTCCATTCCGGCTCCCCCCCTGCCCCATCTCGCCCTCCTCTGCCCCACACCTCTTTCCCCTGCCCCCATCTTCCCCCTCTTCTGCCCCATCTCTCTCTCCCCCCCCCTTTTGTGAAGCCCCACAGCTTTGTTGTCGTCCCCCCCCAGCACACTCCGCACACATTGGCCATTTCCAATCACTCAGTTCTTCACTGGACACAACCCACTCCCGGTGGGGGCAAAGGGGTCCCGCTGGACCCCGCCCCGCTGACTCCCACCCAGGGAGGGGAGGGGGGTCACAACCGGTGAGGGGGGGTCACAACCAGTGAGGGGGGTCACGGCCAGTACGGCGACACCGGGTCCTCAGCCCATCTCCTCGTAGAGCAGCTCCTCAGAGCTCTGTGGCAGGGAGAAGCCGTCGGCATAAAGGTTGTGTCTGTTACGGCACGAGGCCTCGGCCAGCGCTGGAAGAGGGAACGGGAGTCATCCTCAGCACTATACTTCACCTTCAAAATGTCACTTTCAAGTACTTTCACCTCCAAAATGCTACTTTCAGGTACTTCACCTTCAAAATTACAAGTATTTTCACCTTCAAACTGTCACTTTCAGGTTATTTCACCTTCAAAATTTCAAGTATTTTCACGTTCAAAATGCTACTTTCAAATATTTCACCTTCAAAATATTACTTTCAGGTACTTCACCTTCAAAATTTCAAGTATTTCACTTTCACAGTCTCACTTTCAGGTATTTCACCTTCAAAATGTCAAGTACTTTCACCTTCAAAATGCTACTTTCAGGTATTTTCCCTTCAAAATCCTACTCGCAAGTTTTCAAGTAAAATTCTCAAAATCTGACTTTCAGATGAACCACACGGACCCATCTCGGCCTGTTTTCACCCCGGTTTCATGCTTGGCCGATGGAAAACCACTGAGAGTTTTACAACCGGGTGAAGTCCCCTTCTCACCCGTCCCCCCCCTCCTCTTTCCCAAGGGTTAAAGCGGCGCCCGCGGCTGTTCCCCACTCGCTCACTGCCCATAACAGCTCCCCTGTTCGAAGCTGTATGAGGCGGCGATGAACACGCAGCCCTCCCATGACATCACGCCTGTAAAATGAGATGATTTTCCACCACCACCCCCCCCGCCTCGGCTTTGGCCAGCGGGAGGTTTAGAGGTTCCAGCCAGTGAGAGGGGGAGGGAAAGAAAACTGGCAGGAAGAAAATAATTCAGCCTTGGGATTCTGGAACGGACCAAGGGCAACAGCTGGAAAGAAACTTGAATGTACAAACATGGAAATCACCGTCTAACGGCTTAAAAAAAAAAAAAAACAAAAAACAAACCCCCCCTCCGAATCTCAGCCGGGTACAGAAAAGCAGTAGCGACGATTTGGCGACTGGAAATATTTTGATGGGGGAAATATTTTCGCTAGGCAACACAGCCCCCCCTCACCTCTGCCGACAGCCCGCAGCAGCACGGCCAGGACTGTTTCTTCATAAATATTTTCCAGGTTAATGATGCCGCTGAAGTCGGCGAACACGAAGCTCTCGTACTGCGGCAGCTCCTACGCGGTGGGGGAGGGAAGAGCGGAGCAGCGTCACCGTTTGTGTTCCCAGCGAGCCGGGAAACCGGCAGCCAGGATGGGAAGAATTGACGGGAATTGGGTAAGCCTCCCCCCAAAAACATCGGGCAGAGCAAGGCCAGGATCTACAGCAGCACCCTCAGATCCCAGAGGAGCCCGTCTTCCCCATGGCAGAGCACCCTTCACCTCCAAAAACACCCCTGGGACTCACTACAGAGGGAATCGCTCCAGCCAGCGTTCCGGCACAGCGAATGGGAAGATGTAAAAAAAAAAAAAAAAAAAAAAAAAAAAAAAAGGAATAAAATAAAGGAGAATGTTCTGTTCTGGGAAACATCTAAAGGACGGTCACACCCACGGCGGCACGGAACAGAACATGACTTGTGTCCATTTGGAGGAGATTTTCGGGATGCCGTCTAGGAGAGAGCTGCGGTTTGGCAGCCTGCACCATGGCGGCTTGAATTAAAAGCTCTTTTCTGCAGAGAGACAGTTCCTCAGCGCCAGGACGCTGAGGGAAGGAGTCGCTTTTTCTTGCTGAACTAAAACTCGCTTGTTTGAGCCCATTCCCTGCCCCCCCCAGCCTGTTGCAGGCACGACCGTACCAGCTTACACCCGGACTCCAAATGCTTCAGCAGAAAAGGAAGAAAAATCCAGACCAGCCACTCCTGAGCGAACCGCTTCCGGACAGAGCTGCTGTCATAGTCAAATTTCTGCAATTCAATTCAAAAAGAGGATTGGTCCCTTTGCAACAACCTCACATCTGTGGCGTGAGAGCAATGCAGAAATGCAGGGAAACGCAGCGAAACGCAGCGAAGGAGGGTGGGTGTTCAACAGAAAAAAGAAAAAAAACCAAACTCCACCTAAATAAACCCATCGAGAGCGACCCCTGCCTCACCTTCAGCACCCGCTCTTTGACTTTCCCCAGCATTTGGGTGAGCTGGCGCCGGCCGGCCGCCTGGCCGAGGTGCTGCTGCGAGAGCTGCAGGAAGGTGTGGGTGGCATTCTCCATCAGCTGCAAGATAAAAAAAAAAAAAACAAACAAAACACCTCGCTGAGCCGATACTGGGCGTGCAGGACCCAGGATTTTGCTCCACATCTTGCACCCCCCAGCCCCATTGAGTCCCTTCCTCCTTAGTTAGCCAACTCGCTGGGGTTTGTTTTTCTTTTTTAAACTAAGAAAATATTTGCAGATTTTTGCTTTGTGCCTTTGGAGCAGTCCAAGGAGAAACAGAGCACGAGGCGGGGAAGCGAGTGGCTGAGGCCGGAGCCAGAGCCCCCAGCGTTGGACACCCCCCACCTCTCCGAGCGTCAGCACCTACTTGCTGCATGAGGTTCTGCGCGCCAAGGACCAAGCTCGTCACGCCGCGGAAGCCGAACCGCTCCTCCAGCCCTCGCAGGCTTTCTCGATACAGGTCGGCCTCCTCGTAGCACAGGTGCATGACGTGGGGCTGCCAGGACGTTCTCCCCAGCGTCAGAAGCTACGTCAGAGCAGCAACGCGTCACTCGGGCGGCACGCGGCATCCCCGCCTTTGCTCCCCGGGGTTGTTGGGATCCCCGGCTCCATATTCCTGCTCTCCGCCCCCCCGTTCCCTCTCCGGAGCACTGACCACCAGCACGTGCTCAAGGAAAGAGCGTGAGCCCAAAGCGTCCTCCGACATCTCCCCAGCGGCCGAGAGACCTGACACTTAATAAACCTCAACCCCGTGAGAACCCTCCTGCCGGGATTCGACACCAATTCAAACGAGCTGCCGCACTGCGACGCCGATGCCGCCTCAGGAATCGGTCCCGCACCCACAACGGCCACGGCGGGGCTGGAAGAGAGCAGCCGCCTTTGCCGTCCCATTCCCGCGTTACCTCTTTCTGCAGGACCGCGACGGGAGAGCTCCAGACAAGTCCGATCATCTCATCAACCCTCTGGGCAAAGAGCGAGCGAACCGCCTCGACTCCCGAGCTGACGGGACGCATGAGTTCCTCCATCACGCACTCCAGGTGAGGTTCCACGCTCTGGCCGCAGCACGACTCCGCCGGGCTCTGCACCGCGGCTGTCAAGAGTGAAAGCTGTGGGTCACCCGACGGACAGTACCGTGCTCCACGCCGCGCCGTGTTCCACACCGTGCTGCGCTCCACGAGGCACAGTCACACCCATGGGGCTCAGGTTCGGGTAGAAAACACCACCTGAGATCTCCCACCCACAGCCCCTCTTTATTACACCCAAATTCGCCTTAGCTGTTGGTCGGCGGTTCCCAAACCGACACTATCCAAGCCAGCACTTCACAAACTAAGGCCTGCAACTAGAGGTGGACAAATTTTACGGATTTGTCCAGGTCTTTTTTATTTTTGAACCTGTGTTTTTGCCTTTTATCCCAACGTTTCCCCCCGTTTGCCCAACCTTGGAGTTTGCTGGCTATCTGATCCTTCAGAGTCAGCATCTGATCCAGGTCGGGGCGAATTTTCTTCTCCAGCTCCATCTGTAGTTTTTCCTTCTCCTTCTGAAAACCTTCGAATTCACTGGCAATTTCGCTGAGGATCAGGGCATAAACCTCCTGGAGAAACTGGGCAGCCGATGAGGAGCGGGTGAACCACAGAAAGAAGGAACAAAGGAGAGGTAAGAGGCACAACTTTGGGGAACGTTACCGTTACTGGGCTTACCACTGAACAAAAACCCAGCTCCCATCCATGTCGCGCTGCTAAAATTCCTTGACTCATCCTGCTTCGTTTCACCCAACCCAAATATCAAGTAATTACTTCGTCCCTCTCCATTACAACCATCCCCTCGCTGCTGATGCGTGGAAACAGCCACACTGCTCACATGCCGCAATGCTCCACGTTTTTCACTCTAGCAGTCCCATGGGAAGCGGCCCTGGAACGAGCCTTTTTTGTCCCAATTGTTCTTTATTTGAGAAGTTTAGACCCAATGCTCCGTTCTCCCTCTGAGTACACCGGTCATCATCGTGTGTGCCAGCATCGGCACAGCCCTGACTTTTGGGTGCAAGCAACGCCCCGGGCATTCACCTGGAGCCACAGCTGCCGCCGTCTCCTTTCTGACCCTCTGATGCTCGGGAGCACCTGAGAGCGCAGCACCGGCAGCAAATCCTCCATCAGCACGTTTCCGAGGATCTAAAACCCAAAACGAGCGGCTGAAACCATCTCGGAGCAACAACCTCGCTGGAAAAGCTCCGGTCTCGGAACACTTTACCGACCTCAGGTTCCGGCCCCAGGAGAAGATCCCCTGCCCCGTAGCGGCCTCTCTCTTGCCTGTAAAACCGCACAGCCTCAAGGAACGCCTCCGCTTCCAGAGAATCCCTCCTCTGTAGTTCTGAGGACAAAGGACAGGTTAGCCCCGGTGACATTTAATCGAGGACGCTCAGAGCAATTCCCACCAAACCGTGGGAATGCAGCAGCTAAAAACTATTCCGAGCGAGAATAAAGGCCACAAGTGGCGCTCGCCCTCCGGGCACAAATGTGGTGAGATTCCACTCACGCTGCCTGCTCCGTGAAAAGATCCCCAGGGTGGAGAGCTCACGCTCTCGGACCTCGCCGCTTCGTTAGGCGGCACCCACCCGCTTTGGCAGCCTCACCTGTGCTGCGGTAACGAATGCCATCCCGAAGAGCGGCCTTCCAGATCCGTCGTGATTCCGCCGAGTCTGCACAGAAGCAGAAATGCCTCCGGAAGGGATGGTAGAGGAAAAACAGAAACTCTCCTGGCGGGTCGGCAAAGGGGCTGCCACCTCGGGGAGGAAGGAGAGAGGAAGGAGCGCAATGTACGCTGGCGCTGCAACAATTTTGAATTAAATCTCTATAAACTCTTGCAAGCTTCCCTAGCGGTAAGGCTGCCGTTCGTATTTTCATTCAGGAATACCAGTTTACAGGTAAAATAAAACGCCATCCTTCAAGAACGATCCAAGGCCCCGCCGCGTCTCAGCCGCTCGTTAGAAAACAAGGGGGATCACGCCCCGCCAGACATCGGCTGACAAGCTGGGGAAACGCCAAAGGGACGGGATCAGCTGGCGTGGCCTTTGCCGAGGTGGGCGGCTTTTCCTTTTTTTAGCGTTAATAGATGCAACTAACAGGAGTTTTGGCGCAGCATGGTAAACAGCAAGAACCGTTCACAGGGGAGGAGTGTGAATGTTTTGTTCCAAGAGCAGATTGGTAAAGGCTCGCCTCCTTTTTAACCAGTATCTGCAGCAGACTGGAAAGATCCCAATACCATTACGTTTTTTATTTTAAACGGTGCCGTCTGTACTTTAAAACAACAACGGTAATTTACAAGTGTTCGCAACCAGATATAAACTCTTTTATAGTAGGCAGCTCTCTAATAAAAGCCAGAGGGCTGCATGCTGAAGAGCTCAACAGAGAAAACCGTTTGAAATGAATTTCAGTCACTGGCAAAGTTTCTCTGCAGCTGCTTCTGGTTTCGTGCCACTCGGGTTTCAGATTTTCACTTTCCAGCTGGCCGAGTCAAGCCGTGCAGGCTGCCGGCAGCCCCGAGCACAGCTGTCTGCCGGGGGAGAATGCCAGAGGATGCGGAGAAACAAGGAAAACAACAGATTCAGCTGCAGGAGATCTCAAAAGCGCCAAGTCCGGGCAACACCGAAAGTTTAGCCCTGAGCATTATGGCCCTGCCTACATGTAAGGAAGTTTCTCGTGTGCCTTTTGGCGCAGGGTCTCTGGGCTGGACACAGAACCTGCCTTGTGCGTTCACCTCATCCTCCTCCGTCATGCTCCGAGGTGCCGAACCGGACACCGCTCCTACCCCAGCCACAACCTATTTCTTAACCGTCAACACGTCACAGAATTACCTGCGAGTCCTTGGCACAGATCGCCGAGCGATTCGGCATATTCGCTCGGCGAAGACAGCAGCAGGTAGCCAGAGAGAGCGGTCGAGCCTCTGGGCTCGCAGCCTTTCCTCAGGGCCTGGAAAAGAAATCAAAGGGCGCGTCCTCAGCAAGGGTTTGCGGGCGGTGATTTAATTGTTCACACCGACCGCGGAGCAGCTGCCGACGGTGAGCAGGTTCGTTTCTCGTGGCTTCGCTTACGCCAGCTTCAAAACTCAGTACCTCTTTCGCGCGAAAGAGGTACCGACAATTAAAACAACAGAAGGATCCAACGCAATGCGGTGATCCACGGCGAATTTTAAAGGAAACGGAATATATTTGTGGAAGGATTCTCCGTGCAAAGAGAATGGTTGTTCAGCCGTGCGGATGGGAAGTGGCAGGCTTTTACATGAGCAGCTGGGCAGGGGTATCTGCGTGGCCCCGTGCCCACCTTCGCTTCTGCCTGCAAGGGATGAGGTTTTCACAAGGTTTGACCACAAAAAATCCTCCATTTTACAACCTCTGCAGCAGCAGCTGCGGGAGCATGTTTACCTCTTCGCTTTCGAACCACTGCAGGGTAAAATCTCCGAGCAGAATGAAGTAATTCTCCTGCCAGCTGCGAGAATCGCCGTCATACTGGGAGAGCAATCCCTCATGCAGAGTGGTGTCGGGCGGCCCCCGGAGCTGAGGACACACGAGAAAAGAGCTGGAAAAGGTGCAAAGCGTCAGCACTGCGGGGAGACAGACCCATTGCCCAGCGCATACAAGCTGGCCCCAGCCAGACCTTTTGCTACCAGGGTTGCAAAAATAATGGCGAGAGGCAGCGGGACATGGACATCTAGTGATGGTGAAAAGCTAAAAAAACAGGTCGTCACTCTCTGTGACAAAACTGTGGTGCTGCTGTAAGGGCTTCAACAGTCTTTGGCACCAATCTGTGAGCTAGACCCTCGGCTATCGATCCCACCTTCTCGTCTCTCTTAAAACACGCTCCTAAATATTTACGTCTAAGCCACAAAAGATAGAAGTTTTCCCTAGCAACAGGTCGCTGTTCTGCGTAACGTTCAACTACACGATGAAACTGCAACAAAGACGGGGAACAGCAGCCGCGTCTTCCCAGGCACCTCCGAGACAAGATGGACCTCAGCAGGTTCGTGTCCCTCGCGGAGCCTTTTACCTCTCTTGCCAGGAGCTGCGGGGCCGGTTTCCCTTGGGGGTCCAGCTCCCCCGAGACCCGTCTCAGAAGGGCAGTCGCCAGCTGCCTCCGGTAATAGGGCATGAAGTTCTTCATCGTGGCATCCGCGCGACCTGGGGGCACAGCAAGGACAGAGCCCGTTTTGGGGGGCACCCTCCTGCCAGAGGAGGCTGCTCGCTCCTTTTAATTAACATTTTTTTTACTCTCCTCTAAGGACAGCAGCAGAAGGCGAGCGCTAAGGCATGAAGCAACCTCTCCGTATTTCAGGAAATAAAGAGTTACGGCTCTTTTTTTTCTTGCACTTGCTGGACCCCCCTCCCAAACCACGGGCGCTTTGTCACCCCGGGAATGCGGCCAGCGTAGCCCGGGAAGGCGCCTGGTCAAAAAAGGATCTGAAATGTCAGAGGGTCCGACACTAATCAAAATTTAAAAAGGCTTCTTATGTGCCACTGCTTCTCCAAACGCTTCTTCCGCCAGCTGGGAAGATGGAAACAAGAGAGCAAATTCATCGATAGCAGAGTTACTGAAATGTCACGCCCTGTAGGCTTGAAAGAGTCGGACAACAAAGCCGCAGTCTGAAGCTCCAGAGACATCTTACGGCCCAGAGAAACACGTCGCTCAAGACACCGGAGGAGGCAGGGAGTGCAGCGAGCCAACACTCTAAGGATGAGGCGTTTCCCAACCCTCGCTCCGAGAGCCATCCGAAGAGGAAGGTACCAGAGATGAGGGCTCGGAGACTCCTCTCGCCCGCTCCGTTGGTTTTTGTCCAACTAACGCCTTAAAACCAACGGCTAAATCGGATTTCACATCTCACCAAGCCCAAATGTGAGCTCCGCGAGCACCGACCCAGTGCTGGCACCCTTGCGGTGTGGAAGGAGGGCTGACACCACCAAGGGAGCCCTGCCACAACTCGCTGTGAACAGAATTTGTATTTCCCCCTCCAAAAAAAACCAACGGAGACAGCCAAAGTCCTTTCTCACCTCTCAGATACCTGCGCTGTCTCCCGTTCAGAGGGCTCGAACACCTTCCTCCCATCTTCGGCCTCAGCGCGCTCGCTGCCGGCCGGGCTCTGAGGCCGGGCTCGGTGGTGGTGAGGGGATGCCCCACATGCCGGCTTCTCCGCCCGGCAGCGCTTTTCCGTCTCTCTCCCCTCCAGATCATCGGTTCATAAATATTCAAATAAAGTCTCGTATCGAACCCCCTCCCCCTCACAAAATAACCCTTAAAGGGGCAGCGGCACCTCTGTGGCTTCCCACCCCTTTCTACCAGTTTCCCCCCAAGTTTTGCGTGCTAAAACGGTACTGATTTGGTTTCCAATTTATCTTTGAGATAGGGCGAATTTGTGCTCGGCCACATCCCAGCTCAGGGGGTCCTGCTTTTGCAGCGGGACGGCGCTAGCCATGTCTTCGCTCACCCGCACGTGCCGTTTCCATCCTAGAAACAATTGCCGGTTACCGTTAATTAACACAGAACTATTCAAGACGAGACTGTGCGCGCTGGAATTTAAATTTAGGATGCTAAAGCGGTTCAGGCTGTAAATTTACACAATGCTAAGAAAGGCGCAACCGGGTTTACCCAAATTTGCTCTCGGTACTCCACGCTCTGCCCACCTCGTCCCCATCTCGGCTACCGCCAGCATGAGATACCTCAAAACCAAGGGAAGGGGGTAAGGAATTCGGGAACGACGCAGAAGCGACCGAGTGGGATACAGCGAGGGGATTTTTCTGAGTTATTTCCAAATTTGAGAGCGTATCACGGAAACAGCCCTGCTCGCTGCTGTGCTCCGCACCTGCTCTCGCTTCCCTAATCAAGCTTGAACGAAATCTGTCGTTTTGACCGTTACGCAACCGGTGGTTTTTGATACCCTTCGCGCCCCACGGGACGTGTAGAAACAGGAAACTCTGAGCAGAAATATCCGGCACTCGCATCAGCCCCCAGGGTGGTCAAAAAGCCCAAACGCTTTTAATAGAAAGAAATCAGTGGGGTATAATTTAGAAAAAGCCATAAAGCCGAGTGGAAAAAGGTTTTGGAATCACCGGAGGGATGACACGGCACGGCCGCGCAAGAGAAACAGGTTTCTACAGACACAGCACCACGGACCTGATGCGTGGAAACTTACCACCGCACGGTTTTGGACTCACATTTGCCAAAACCACCTCATTAAAACTTACATCGTTTGTCAGGTCCCAGAACAGGGAATCACGTTATTTTCAATAACTTGCGTTAGATTTTAGTTTCAAAGTCTCATCCATGTGCATCTGCTCTGCTGGTTTACTTTGCGTTTTTAAGATGCGGAGCTCGGCTATCGGGCAGACACAAACGTGATTTTAGTCACGTTCATGTTTAACTCGCAAACCCTGACGCTTTCTGCCTGGATCTCCTTAAAAGTCGTTTCGGAGATACCAAGAACAACCGCTGACCAGCCCTGCTTCGCAGCTCCCACCAGAATCTATACGTAACCCCCGGGAAGGCAACGCTAAAGATGACTACGGATGGCAGCAACAAACCCCGGGTACGTCGCTGACGAAGGCTGAATCGCTCGTAGTCCGGTAGCCACCAACTCCGCGGCTCAAAGATGCCGTCGAGAGGGACGGCTGCGCCCGGTACTGCCGGCTCAGGGCTTTTACGCTCCAAGTCCTGTCCAACTGCTTTGTGATGTACCTGTAAATACCCACGTCCAGCCCAGGAACCTCAATTCTTGGGGTTTTTTTCCCAAATCTGGCACGGAAGCGCTGCGCTTCCTAGAGCATAAAAGAAACAGGAATGCTGTTCCTTTCCCGCTGCACCAACAGACACCGTGCGATCTCAAAGCGCTCTTCGCTACCGAAAGCTAAAACCTTACCGCTACGTGCGCAGGGATGTGAAAAAACAAGGTAGGAAGGAGCCGCCGACACCAAGTTTCAGGCAAAAACTGATGCGCAGTTAAAGTCAGGATTAACAAAGACAAATCTCACAAACCAGCGAGGGAAACCGAGCATTACCCTACAGCCAGAGCTGCTCTGGACAAGCATCCATCCGTCTGCCCTCGCGTCGCCGACACCACAACACCCCAAACCCTGCACCTGGCTCCCCAAGTCCCTCGTTTAGGGAAGAGCGCGGCCAGGTGGAAAAAGAACCAGGAGCAGAAGAGCTGAAATCCATCTGTTTAATGTCACGCACGCCTTTCATGTCACAGCAACCGAAACGAACCATGCGACACCATCACCACGCGTGGTTCCAACGCAGCCCCCACCGAACCGAAGGGATTATTACACAAAAATTTGTGCTCAGCAAAGCGCTGTTTGGTCCAGAAAACAGGGGGGAAAAAAAAAATAATAAAAATAAAAACCGTGGTTTGTGCCACAACCGAGCGCTACAATCGAACGCGGCGTTCTTCACCTGGAACGTCACGCCGCCAGTGCCGCGGTTACCGTCACCTGAGGCCGGCCAGCAGTCGGCTCTACAAGACGGAATGTTTCTCGACGGGGATGGTCAGCTCCTTGGCTGCCGACTCGTCCAGGAACCAGCGCAGCTGCCCGGAGCGAGGCTGGACACGAGCAGCGGGAAGGGGGTTTTCCTCGTCGCCTTCCAAAATGCGCTGTTGGGAGAGAGGGAACGGTGTCGCGGCTGAGCAGTCGGCAAAAGGGAACCACAAACCGTGCCCAAAATGCTTCAGCGGTTGACTGAACCCTCACGATAGCTCGTTCCCTGCCCCAAACGCCTTGGATTTTTGTTAAGACGACGAACGGTTTGGGTCCAAACCTTTAAAACGGCAGCTTTACTTTCCCCCGTAGCCACGAACACAACCATCCGCGCAGCATTCAGCACCGGCAGGGTCAACGTTATTCTCTCCGGCGGCGGCTTCGGAGAGTCGGTGATAGCAGCGACGATTTTCTCTTTCTCCTATCAGAGCGAAAACAATAAAAAACATGAAAAAAGGCAAAAAAACCCCCAAACTCCACAAAACAGGGAGGCAATCCAGGCTCTGACCAGCACTGAGGTAAGCGACGGCTGCGGAGGGCGACCGAGGCTCCCCGACCCTTTCGTATCTCCGCTCAAGCCCCGGGCTCCTTTTTTGTTGGTCCGCCCCCCAAACAGGGAGAAATTCAAAAAGAAACAAGCAGAGGGATAATTCAACCCCAAAAGCTCTTCCCCCCCCCCCCCCTTTTTCTTTGTCGAACTACACCATCGGGGCTGTCGCCGATGACGGCACCGGGATAACGGCGTTCCCGGGGTGGGGGGCAAATACCGGCGGCGGCGGAGCTCACCTGGAGCAGGGGGTGACCGGGGAAGAGGGAGCCGGTGTGCCCGTCCGGTCCGACCCCCAGCAGCAATAAGTCGAAGACGGGAATGTCCTCACCCGGGAAAACCTAGGGAAAGAACGGGAATGGGAACGGGAGCCCGGGGCGGGTACGCGCTTCTGCCCCCCCTTCCCCCGCCCCCGGGGCCGGTACCTGACGGAGCTGAGCGGCGTACTCGGCGGCGGCGGCGGCGGGGGGCAGCCCGGGGGGGGCGGTCAGCACCCGCGGCCCCGGCACCGGCAGCCGCGGCAGCAGCTGGGCCTGCGGAGAACGGGGGGGGGCGGTCAGGACCGGACCGGACCGGACCGGACCACGGGACGGCGGCAGACCTTCCCCCCTCCCCGGCCCCGGTTCACCTTGTAGGCGCCGGCGGTGCTGTCCGGGTGCTCGGGGGGAACGAGCCGCTCGTCGCAAAAGGCCCAGAGCCAGCCGGCCGGGGAAACGGCGGCGGAGGCGACGGCGGGGGGCAGGTCCCGGGCGAGGATCTCCACTAAACTCCCTCCCGAAAGACCCAGCGAGAAACGCCGGCCGCCGCCGCCGCCGGCCGCCGCCGCCCGTTCGAGCACCAGCTGCGCCAGGGCCGGGCCCAGCTCCTGCGGGGAGGGGAACACCGAGACCCGGCGGGACGCGGGGCCGGTCGTGGCGGCCATGACGGCGGCGGCGGGGGAAGCGGCGCGCCGGAGGAAGCGGCGCGCCGGAAGTGACGCGGCTCAGGCGCCCCGCGCCGTTGCCTAGCAACCCGTCGCTTAGGCCTCGTCGCGGCGCAGGCCGAAGGAGGGAGGAGGAGGCGGGCAGAGCTCAGGCGGCTTCACCCCGCGCCTCGGTTTTCCACCGCCCGAACACAAAGCCGCGGCCCTTCTTCCCTCAGTAAGGCCTCAGGCACCCGCGCAGGGAGGGTAAAGGCGAAGGCCGCTCTCCCCTCCACCACAGCACCCATCGAAGGCTTTTTATTTATTATTGTTTTTCTTCCTTTTTTAATGTCCTCACATCCCCAACCCTAAGGGCACGGCCCGCGGGTAGTTAAAACGTGACCTAACGCAAGTGAGGTTAAAAAAAAAAAAAAAAATCATCTAAATTTGTTAAGTAAAGTTCAGAGACGGAGCAGAGAGAAGCCCCCTGCGGGGCACAGGTATCTCCGTAAATAAATATGGCCACAGAACTCCTCCCTAAGCGGGTAGTGGTTATAAAAATACTCTCTCTAGAGGCATAAGGGCAGGTTAATGAGATGTCAGCGCTCGGGGAGGGAGCGGGCGAGGGGTTAAATGTGCTTCAGGGGAGGGAGAGGCTGCCCCCGAGCGTAAGGAATCCACCAGCCTCCTGTCCCTCCGATTAGTCATCGTTTTCCCTCGAAAAAGGCTGAATCCGACTAGATCATAAAGCAGCTTTTCCAGAACAAATCCTTTCATAAAGGCATTCATCCAGAGGAACGTATTTTCCCAACTTTAGATCCAAAAAATACAACCGATCTGAGGTTTGGTGGGGGTCGAATCCTTCCCTCTGTAAGCGGGTTTTCTGAATCTTAAATGTACCTTCAAAAAGAGGAGAAAAAAAAAATTAAAAATACTTTGCCTCAAAAAGCCTGCTTAAGCATCAGAGCAAGGATGAAAGGTCACAGGTGGCATTTCATTTCTACTTCACAGTTTTGCCTAAGAATTTTAGCAACTCGACGCTCGTGAACCCTCCTGATCGTTACCGGAGTTCTTACACAAACCTTGTGCAATTTTTACTTCTCCTCACATGCGAGGCTGGTAAAAGGACACGGTAAAATTCCTGGGAAATTGAAAACAGAAAACGCAGCAGCTGACTTGGCCATTCGTCATACTGGGACAAAGCCCCAGGAAAGGCAACGGACAGCGTATGGGAGAGTTAAGAGGATACACGTTCCTATATATATATCTATAGATATCTTCTTGATAAGGGTACACATTCCTATATATCTATATCTACAGATATCTTTTTGATAAGGGCCTGGAACCAGCTGATTTCTTCTTTAAGACATAACTACAATCCTCATTTTTACTAACGCCTTACTTTTTAGGCGTTTTTACCAATGCCGCTACTTCTGCGCCTGCCGTACTCAAAAGTTGGGATGTTCTCTCGCCCCAAAGCAGGCAGAAACGCTTCCAAACTCCTTTCGGGATCCAAATTTCCCCCCTGGAGAGCAGCCGGATCACCCTTACCTGTGGTGTCAACCTGGGGTAGGAGCCGGAGAAAGACGGGCCGGGCGTAGGGAGGCAACACCTTCTGCAGCTCCTGGTACAGGACGTTGGGGTTGACTTTAGCTTTGGGATCCGCAATTGCCGCCATCCCAGCTTTGCCCTCCACCCCTGAAACAGAAGAGCGGAGCTCAGGCAGAGAAGGCAGAAGTGGGAAATGTTTAGCAGACGCTGAGCGCAGGTATTTCCTCCCGTGTCCCTTTCAAGGCGAAGCACAAATGCGCTGAGGAAAACCCGACGTAATACCAGAGGCTGCAAGTCTGCCGCCAACGCGTCCCCGCACCCCTTAGTCGAGGCCACCCCCGAAAGCTAATCCAAATCTTCTTTTCATCAGGTTTCTCTCACATACGCTGTGATAGAATTCAGGGCAAAGTACCACAACGGGAACCTTTCCGCCCAACGTGCCCACAACACACGCTCGGTTCCATCCTTGTGCCCTACTTGACCCCCGTTCCTCCACCCTTTGAAGATTTACGGGCCTGCACACCCATGGAACGGTCTTTGCACACCAAGACCTTCTGCAAAGCTCACCTAAAAACCCTCCTTTTTAAGACACAAGTAAAGATTGCATCGCTGGATCTCTCGTTATTTCTACTGCTCAGAATAAATGCGTCAAACTCTGCTGTTTGACTCAATCTTTTCATTGTCGGGTGCCTGGTTACAAGAGAGGCGACTGATTTCCACCCATTCTGACACATTCGCCTAATATTTTTCTTTCTCCCGAGGTCCTGAGAGCTCTGACTTGACGTTTTACCTGGTACTTCCACTCCATACACCGCAACATCCGTCTGGTTGAGGATGTGACTCAACGTTCCTTCCACCTCCGTGGTAGAGACGTTCTCTCCTCGCCATCGGAAGGTGTCCCCGCTGCGATCTTTGAAGTACATGTAACCCAGTTCGTCCATCACCAACACGTCTCCTGGGAGGGGGAGAGGAGACACCAAAAAAACCACCTCGGGACTCAAGTTCGTTAACACTCAGGGCTGCCTCACCACCCTCCGCTCAGCGTCGCGCTGTTTTATTCCCAGGGGAGCGCAGAAATCCCTTGGTGACTTCCGCGCGCTGCATCTCCTCCTTAAGGGAGACAGGCAGCAGTAGGAAAAGGGTAGACGGAAAAAATCCTCTTTGAAATGTTAATTTTTTTATTAAATCCAGAGCAGCTCGACAGCTGGCAACTTCAAAACACTAACACATCCGTTCATAGAATCATTTAGGTTGGAAAAGACCTTTAAGATCATCGGCTCCTCTCAAAAATCCCAGATTTAGCTCTCTCGAGACCACCTTTGCACGAGGAACGTCCGCAATCCGTACTGACAGTACCTGAAAGGTATGCCTGGTCCCCTTTCCGAAGCACGTTGTAAGCGATCTTCTTGTTGGTGGCGCTTTCGCTGACGTAGCCATCGAACCGACGCAGGGGATCCTGTTGATTTATCTGACCGACGAGCAATCCCGGCTCTCCTGCAGGAAACGGGATGAACGAGAAGACGGCAACATTTCGCAACAAGCTAAACTTTGTGCACATCAAAGGATGTTCAGTTGCTGAACTGACCCATCTTTGGAGGAGAGAACTGGAAGCGAAAACCTGTATATGACGCTAGAAACCCCTTAAACCAGCCAAAGATTATTACATATATATATTATTTTTTTTTAGGACAAAAAGCTGTGATTTATTTGTTCGGGTTAACGCTCACCTGGGCGACAGGGGATACACAGCCCACCAGAATCCCGGATCAGCTCCATCGTGTCCTCGTTTACCTTCACCAAACAGATGGGATAAACATTGGGCAAAATCCGACTGTTGAAACCACAGGCACCGACCTTCCAAAAGACAGGAAAAAAACCACAAACCAAAATGCTGAAGGGAACGGCTTGGGTTTTGCATTACCGCTTTCTGGGAATTCTCAGATCTTTCCTCCCTTTCCATTTAACAGGCAAATTCACCCAAAAGGTAAGATTTTACCCAGCTTTTTGTGCATGCCACTCCTAATGACCAGTTTAGCTCTCCCTGCCACCCCTCACGAGAGGACTAGGAGGAGTCAGAGAAGCCAGTGGAGGTTTTTCTCCTTTCTGCACACCCCTCCCAGCTGTCACGGCACCCTCTTCCTCCTCACCTTTCCGTCCAAGTTGGCAATGCTGCAGTTGCACTCCGTGGCTCCGTAAAACTCTCCGATCTGCTTAATTCGGAAGCGCTTTGTGAAGTCCTCCCATATGGTGGGTCTCAAACCATTGCCCACCGCCAGCCGCACACAGTGTTGGGTTTCTGACTCTCGGACCGGCTGATTCAGAAGATACCTGCAGATTTCCCCGATATACTGAATAATCTGAAGCAGTAAACACAAAAAAATAGCTCAGGCTTCAGGCGACCCTTACAACGCCCTGGAAAAAGCTGACCATGAGGCCACTGGTGTCAGCGTACCTCGTGGAACGAGACACGTCAGGAATTTTAATAAACCATGAGCGGTCGCAAGTTCAAGTCGGGGTTTCTTGCCACGAAAAAATAGGCAAAGGTAAAACGGTTACTGCCCTCTGGAACCTGCACGTTAGCACCAGAAAAGAGCACGGGAGGGATCCTTCTGCGTGAATAAAGACACTCATATAAAGAAAAAACCCTCCTGCTTTAACAGATGCACTGAAAGACCTCTAGGAAGATTAGGGGAATGGGTGGTCAATCATAAACCAACAGCTTGACCCAGCAAAATGCAGTCGGAGTGGAGATCCAATTACCAGCTATAAATACTGCTGGTGGGGGACGGGCAAGATAAACACCAGGGAGGAGAAAAAGCTGCTTAAATTAGAAGGTGGTGTTGACATATATACAAATAGAGTTTACTGGCTATGAACTGCCAAGAGAATTCCTCTGCAGTGATTCCTAACGCGGATAAATCCTGGCAGAGCTTTCCTGCAACAGTAACAGATGCAAACTTGTGTTTTAAAAGCTCGTCTTGACAACTTTGCAAAGAGGAAGCAGGAGAAAATGTTGGATATTGTCTGCTTAGACTTTAGCAAAGCCTTTGACGCCGTTTCCCACAGCGTTCTCCTGGAGAAACCAGCTGCTCATGGCTTGGATGGGCGCACTCTTCGATGGGTAAATAACTGGCTGGCTGGTCAGGCCCAAAGAATGGTGGAGAATGGAGTTAAATCCAGTGAGCGGCCAGTCACCAGTGGTGTTCCCCAGGGCTCAGTACTGGGGCCGGTTCTGTTTAATATCTTTTATCAACGGTCTGGAAGAGGGGGTCGAGCGCACCCTCGGGAATTTTGCAGATGACACCAAGTATGGCGGGAGCGTTGATCTGCTGGAGGGATCCCTCTACAGAGGGATCTGGACAGGCTGGATTGATGGGCCGAGGCCAGCGGTATGAGGTTCAACAAGGCTGAATGCCGGGTCCTGCACTTGGAAAGCTGCCCAGTGGAAAAGGACCTGGGGGTGTTGGTTGACAGCCGGCTGAATGTGAGCCGGCAGCGTGCCCAGGTGGCCCAGAAGGCCAACGGCATCCTGGCTTGTGTCAGAAATCGTGTGGCCAGCAGGACTGGGGAAGTGATCAGCCCCCTGTACTTGGCACGGGTGAGGCCGCACCTCGAATACTGTGTTCAGTTTTGGGGCCCTCACTACAAGAAAGACATTGATTGAGGTGCTGGAGCGTGTCCAGAGAAGGGCAATGAAGCTGGTGAAGGGTCTGGAGGACAAGAGAAGGGGCTGAGGGAACCGGGGTGCTTTAACCTGGAGAAAAGGAGGCCAAGGGGAGACCTCCTCGCTCTCTACAGCTACCTGAAAGGAGGTTGTGGCAAGGTGGGGGTCAGGCTCTTCTCCCAAGTGATGGGACGAGAGGAAACGGCCTCAAGTTGTGCCCGGGGAGGTTTAGATGGGATATTGGGAACAATTCCTTCACCCAAAGGGTTGTCGAGCACTGGAACAGGCTGCCCAGGGAAGGGGTTGAGTCACCATCCCTGTGATGGGATTTAAAAGACGTGTAGATGTGGCGCCTGGGGACACGGTTAGTGGTGGAGTTGGCAGTGCCAGGGTAACGATGTACTCGATCATCTTAAGGGTCTTTTCCAACCTAAACGATTCTATGATCCTAAGACGGATGAAAGACCTTTTCTGGAGTCCTGCATGACTAAAGCAGCACTGGCAATTTGAAGACGCCATGGCACAGGCACCTCGATATCCAACAAGGGACGGGGAATTACCTGGAGATCAGTAATTAAGGGGGGAACCTGGTGCTCTCGAGTCACGCACCAAAGACAGAGACCGCAGAGCCCTCACCGTGCATCTGTATTTTGTACAGTCGTCCCAGAAGCGACTGGCCGAGAACTTCTTCCTGATCACCACGGTGAGGCCATGGATCAGACACTGCCCAACTCCCATGATGTTACCTAGAAAACAAGGATCATGGGGCTAGCTCCGGCCATCCTGGCTCCATTCACTCACAAGGACACAGAAAGAAGCAGGCACAGGGGAGGCCAACGCCTTACCTCTGCCTCCGAGAAGGAGGACGCTTACCTGCGGAATGATAGAGGGGGAGGCAGTTGTAGAGGATGTCCTCCGGGTGCATTTTGTAGGCGTAGTAACCAAAGGCAGCGATCCGGTAATACCTGCAAGAACACAGCGCATGCTAAGCAAGCGAGACGGGTAAAGCTTGGGGTTTCGTGATGAGAAACGCGCCTCGAGAGGGAAGAACCTCCTCGGGTCCTAACCTGCTGTGCACCACAATGGCAGCTTTGGGCATTCCTGTTGTTCCTGAAGTGTAGATATAGAAGAGTCGATCTAGAAAAACGGAAACAGGCGTCAGACTGTTCTCAACTGCCCGAGAAAATCCCCACAGGGTTAGCTTTTTGTTTTAGGCTTTGTTCGCAGCGGCTGAAGAACGGGACGGTGAGCTGCGAAGGCCAACACAAAGGTGGAGTTGCAGCCTGACGGAGAACCTGCACGTTGTCCATAACAGGAACATGTACGAAGAATTTGCAGAGCTCGGAGGACATGGCCTCTATACCTTTACGCATATTTTCCTGGGACTGGGTTATCTCTGCAGGTCAGACATGAATTCCAAATCAATTGAGAAGAAAGGTCTCAACCTGTGTCCCCGCAGGTAGGGCAGGTATCTAACTCTATGATTAAAAAATATAACCTAAAGGAAAAGCCTCTTCACAGCATCGTTCCTCCTACTGTAAACAAAGTACCAACACCTCAGGGATCTCAGAGGCTCTTAATTGTCTCAAAGTATGAAATACAGACTGGAGGCCAGTCAGCATCTTCCTTTCCCTCTCCTGAATGCCAAACCTACCACTCATCCTCGCCACAGGCAAGGAAAGATTTTAATTACACACAAGTCAGCTGTGGGGGAAGGGAATACAGGCTGTTAAACGCTACAGACAAACCAGACAGATTCATAGAGCTAGTGAAGGACGGGGTAAGTCCTCCCATGCCGGCTGCTTCACCCTACACGCATTCCAGCGGCTACTCTCCCATAACGGAAGGGTTGTCTTTGGGAAGGCACCAATCTCCCTCCTTCAGGTAGTAAATACATTAGTTACGTAAAGCTTGGGAGTCTCAGACAATGAGAAACTTAACCCTGAGTACCCTGCAACCAGGATCTTACTTTTTTTTCCTCTTTTTTTTTCTCCTTTCTTCTATTTGTGACCCCAAACTGGGTTGATTTAATCCATCTTGCTTAGTTTTCTTGTTTTGCTGTCACCTAGTCCAGATCTCACACACATCACATCGAGAAATAAAAATCATTGATAAAATTACCATCTAAACCTTTGACTGGAATCTGAGTCGGGGGCGATTTCGATGCAGTACTCAGAAGAGGATCAAGATGTCTGGTCTCCACAGGAACGACATCCGGGTTGTAGTCGCCAGAGCAGAATTTTGCCATGTTCTTCCCCAACATCCCATTCACTTCAGATATTGCTGCAAGACAAAGCAAGTCTCTTTTGCAACAAACGTAACGCTCTAGGCAGTGGCAAAAATAACCTGTATAACATCCTATTGTGCCCCGAAACCACGGAAGGACCTGAAGAACCAGGGACTCCTTTAAAATACTTACGTCACACCCGTCCAGATAACATCCCCATCAGTGTGGTCAGACTGACCCAGGCCCAGTAAAGACACTAACAAAAAAACTATGCGAAATTGCCTCTCCTCATGACCACATCGTTATCTTCAAATAATCTAGAATGGTTTCAAGATGATTCAGAATAATAAACCACCAGATCTAACAACAACCATCGGAACAGAGTTCATTAAAGAAGCAGGGATGTATTTAAAACCAGCATCCGTTGACAAACCCATCCTGCGGCAGAAAGCACAGCATTAGGCAAAGAGTATTAACACAGCAAAAGAGAAAAACAGGCCTTGCGGCTGAGAAACACATCTCGTGGCATGTATCGCCACTTCTCGATGAAGCACGAGACTCCCAATGCAGCTCTTCCAGATCCAACGAAACAAGAGCAAATCACGGAGCTCAGTTCGGGCACCAGGAAATGAGGAAGATGCCGGCAGATGTAACCAAGCTACTGACCGCTCTGCTCAAAACACTGCTCCTCTTTTAGCCTCAGATACTAACTGAACGCTTCTGCCTTTTGTAATCAGGAGATTTACCACCTTCCCTAGCTTTTCATGCGGCCAGCTGCCTTTTTGTTTTTAATTTACTCAATCTCTGCCTTACTCAGGACCAAGCGAACAGTTCACGGGTTGCCCATAAGGCGTACGAACACCCAAGTGACTCACCTGAAGACAGCTCCCCTCCGAAGATCACAGCTTTCGCGCCCGAAGTCGTCACGCAGTAAACCAGAGAATCCAAGCGCAAATTGAAGTTAATCAGAGCCGCCTCGATGCCGATTTTTGCCATCCCTAGCCAGAGGCCAACAAACTCGGGACGGCTCTCCATAAAGATGGCGATGACGTCCCCCAGACGGAAACCTTGCTGGTAGAAGTAGTTAGCCACGGCGTTGGAGTACTCATCCAGCCTCCTGAAGGTCCACTGCTCACCGGTGGCTTCATAAATCAGGGCCACTTTGTCGGGGTGCCTGCGGACAACATCCTGGAACATCTTGGGGATGGTGCTTTTGGCTTTTTGATGCCTTCGCAACTTGTACTTGACTCGTAACAGCACCGAGAGGCCGCTGCAGCAAAGAAAGAGCGTTAACAGCTTAATTTTCAGCATAATTTCTAAATTAGAAGGGATGTGGGCAGGACACACGTACTCCGCACGAGCATCCCACCGGCATCCCCCTGCCCTTGGGCAGCTGAAGCGCCACCCTGAAACCGGAACTTTTAATCACTGCTGTTCTACAGCAAATGACGGCTATTTTAACAGTATGGTAAATAAACAGCAACTGTTCTGGTACTTTCCACGCTATGAAACACAGGGAATCCATCTTCACATTGATACCAGTTCAAACAAGCCCACAGAAAATATTAAGGAGGGTAAATTACATCCTTTAACGATGTCTTCTGCCATCCTAAAAAAAAAAAGGACTTGCCAACCATTGCTTTTACCTCAAAAGGAAGCAAACATACTTCACATGGGAAGCGCCTTTCTTGCCAGGACGTTTTGCAGCATCTTTGTGCTATTTCATAAAATTATACCTCTCAGGATCCGAGAGCATTTAAACTACAAAGACAGCCTGACCCTTTGATAACAACGCACGCCCTCAGCTCCAAGAGAACAAAGCCAAAGGCTTCCCCTTTCACCCACGAGACGAGAGGACTGCTGGCATGTTGCTCGCCGGTGCATTTTCCTGTGAGTCAGTCTCTGCCGCAGTCCTGGGACGATAGGAAGTGAGGCTATTGAGATACTACCAGGCAGAAGCCACAGATTTTAATAATAATTAATAAATAATAATTATTCTTGGATGGCAAGCTCCTTTAAAGACGTCGTGCCTTATGAAGAACAGCATTACTGCCTCTGTGAGTATTGGATACCACGAAGAGCAACTGCTCAATAAAAGAACAAACCAGACCGCTCTAACGGGGCTTTTTGTTTTTTGTCCTCCATAATTTACATAATTATTTTAAGTCTCCAAGGCAGCAGCTGCAAGTCAAACCTTGACACAGTTCAAGCTGGATGGCGGCAAAAGTTATTGTCTGAACTTCAACTGTCTCGCTTACGTTGTCCTGGAGGAAACTATCTTTAGGGGCGCGCTGGCTCTCTTGCTTTGGCTATCAGTTATAACTTAGATACGAAAAGAAATTTATTAAAGTATGCTACCATAACACCGCCACCAAAACGAGGACAGCAGGTCTGGGTAAACGTAACGGATCTGGTTTCCTTCCTGGAGTTAGGAAGATGGGGGCAGTACTTTTCCACCATTAAAATAGGAAACTGTTGTGCAACAAGGGTTTGGAAGAATCCCCAGAAACTTGAAAGGTCATTTAATATTAGCACTTAAAAACCCCCGCAACTCTCACGACTGAACGTCAAGAGCAAGAGCAAAGCCTCGCAGAAGGGGGAAGGGTGCGTTTCAGTAACAAGTTGTTGGCAATGGTCAGGCCGAGCTGGGCTTTCACAGTGACCTTACACCGCGCTGTGCCAAATACAGAACAGAGGAGCCTTTTCACTGCTGAGCTGCACTTTCCAGGCACTTAAAGGGCTTTATTCTGCCCAGTTTATTTTCTGCCATTATTCCCAGCTTGCCGGGCAATCGGGAGGAAACAGCTCTTCAAAGTACAGTGACAGCCAGAGCGAAGCTGGCAATCGCAGGAGCCCTAAATCCTTTGGAATAAAGGCACATCCTCACAGAGGCCTAAAAACCGCGGAACTAAATGCGACGGCGGTGACGGACTCCCAGGAGATGGAGAAGCTGCCGGAGACTTACCCCTCTCCGCGCCGCGATCCCCTCGTTCGGCTTACGTGTTTTCCGACAGCTCTACCCTCTCTTTAAGCTCAGCGTAACGACAAGCGTCGCCCCGCGACTCCTTCCACGGGGGAACCGGGACCCGCATCCTGCGGGCATCCCGCGGGCATCCCGCATCCCTTCGCTCGCTCCCTTGCAGGCTGAGCCCTTCCAACCGCCCGCCTGTGCGCAGGCAGGGCAAGTTAAAACCCGAGTCGCTTCGGGCTTAAAAGCGGCGAACCCGCCGACCCTCAACCCCTGCCCACGCGTGGCCGTGAGGGGCTGCCTCCGGAGGGGTCCCGGCGGACAACACTTACAAGAGATCCCGCGGAGCCGTCCTGAAGACCAGCCGCAGCAGCCGCCATCCCCCGCTGCCCAGGCAGACGCCCAAGGTGGCGGCCAAGCTCCAGGACCAGGGAGCGCCCAGGAACCGCAGGAGCCCCAGGGAGCCCAGGGAGGCGGCGCAGACCCCCGCCGGGTGCATGCTGCGGAGGGAAGGGGCAGGGATCAGCGCTCCGGGGGACCGGGCCGGGCCGGCTCGGACAGCCCCATCCCCGGCCCCGTTACCTGAGCGGCGGCGCCGGCAGCTCCCGCGCCCGCTCCCGCCTCGGCCGCCGCCGCCACCGCCTCCGGTGTAGCCCCGCCCCGGACGCGAACGCCACCGCCCTCCGAGGGGCGGGACGGAGGGGAAACGCCCGACGTTGTTGGTCGAGGGAACCGTTGCCGGTTTCGGATTGGGGGAGGAGGAGAGGCGTGGGGAACGCCCCCGCGAGGCGTCACACGTCACCGCTGAGGGGGCCCCGCCCCCTCGGTGGCGGAGCGGCTCCGGCCCCGGGACTGAGAACCGGCGGGGGGGGACGGGACGGTCTCTGCCCGCCCGGGGGTTAACGGGCGGTTTGGGAAACCGGCGCTCGTGTCCGCACCGGGACCCGCACGCCCGACCTCCACGGCCCAGGACCGGCATCAGCCGGGACACGCACCCCCGGTTCTCCCGCAGCCCCGGTCCGGGCACACCCGGGACCCCACGCCCCGGGACCGGCATCAGCCGGCACTCACACGCCCGGCTTCCACGGCCCGGGACTGGCACCAGCCGGGACACGCACGCCCAGGACACGCACGCCCGGGACACGCACGCCCGGTTCTCCCATAGCCCAGGTCCGGGCACACCCGGGACCCCCGGCCCGGGACCCCACAGTCCCCGCACATTCGGGACCAGCAGCACCCGGGTTCCCCGGGACCGGTACTGACCCCCTGAGGCCGGGACCGGCACCGCCCCCCAGGCCCCGACCTCCCCGTTTAAGCCGATTACCGGATGCTCCGGTGAATCCGGGATCGTTAATAGCCGGGATTGACAGTGGGGGCGGCCGGGGAATCCGGGGGGCTCCGCAACCCCTTCCCACCACCGAGCACTCACCGGGAACGGTGGGTTCGGTCCGTCCCACCAGATCAGTCGGCCTCGTCCGTCCATGGCCGCCCTCTTCACCGGGAAGGTCCTGATGGCCAACCGGGAACGGGACGAGGTGGAGACGGAACGGGAGCTGGGCCGGACGCTGGAGAACAAGGTGCTGCTGCTCTACTTCGGATCCGGTCAGTGCCCGCGGTGCCGGCAGTTCTCCCCGCTCCTCAAGGATTTCTTCCTACGGTTGACCGACGAGTTTTACGTGGAACGAGCTTCGCAGCTGGTCCTGGTGTACGTGTCCCGGGACGAGACGGAGGAGCAGCAGAGCGCTTTCCTGAGGTCCATGCCGAAACGCTGGCTGGCCATACCTTTCGGGGACGCCTTCAAAAGGTACGGCCCCCAGTGAAGTAGGGAGGCAGACCCCGCACGCTGCAAACAGCCCCCGCCTGTATTTTCAGATATTTAAACTCTTTTCCAGATGTTTTCTCTCATATTCAGTCCCTGCTGGAGTGGTCGGGGCAGTGCGTTCATGGAAAAAAACGGTAAAGCTCTTTGGCTGCACCTATTTATAAGGCAAAAATATTTCCTCTTCCTTCCATCTCGCTTTTTGCTGATATATTTGTATTCCAATTTTATAACGCACTATTTATAACTCTTAAAGACGTGTCAGCCGGCCCTCTGGGCAAAACACGTAGCGTGAAAGATGGATGCAGCCAGGCGGATTGGAAGCACTCACGCATTTACTGTAACCTCATTAGCGACAGAACGAGCTGCAATTAATACCAAGAATTATTCCCAGCTCCTTTTGAGGGCAAACTGGAGGACACTAAAATTTTAAGGGTCCTGCTGCTGTTTAACCGCTGCTCTTGTAAAACAGGTCCCAGCAGCCGTCCCGCATCTCCCATACCCCAGGGGGCTGAAGCCCAAATCCCCTTTTACCGGCCTCACAGGGATCTGCATCAGGCTCTAATTACCGGCAACGGACAAAGAGCGGGTTACATTCAGCAAATAGGCTCCGCATAGCTCTGTCCGCACAGCTCTGTCCGCACCAGGAAAGCCACAGGAATCCTACCGGATGGTGAGGATGAGGAGCGGCGAGGACGATGAGTGGCGAGGACTGCTACACCCTTCCCCATTTGAGGTTTCTTCCCCTTTGCCTTGCAGGGAGCTGGAGCTGCAGTTTGCCGTGTCCGAGGTGCCCACGGTGGTGGTGCTGAAGCCAGACGGGGAGGTAATCGTCGGAAATGCCGTGGAAGAGATCCAACGCATGGGCCCCGCTTGCTTCCGAAACTGGCAGGAGGCTGCCGAGCTGGTAGATCGAAATTTTCTCTTGGCAGAGGATTTTGACGACTGCAGCAGGAGAAGCATCACTGACCCCATCCGCCGCCTCAAGTACAAGCTGGACAAGAAGACGGAGGCGAAGAACAGGGAAAGGAAAGAGGAAGGTGAAGAGTCTCCTTAGGGACTCGGGAGGTTGCGGCTGCGCCGGCTGGGGACGTCCCTCAGGTCACTGTCCCCACCCGACGTCTCCAGAACAGCAACATCTGTCTGTGTTGTAGAAATCCACTAAAATCACGTTAGTTTTCCAAAAGGTGAATTGTTTTAAGGCAAAAGTTTTCATATCTGGAAAATTGGTTAGCATAATAAGGATATTCTGACCCTGACTAAATTACATTTCCTTTTTATCACCCTAGGACCTAGCGTAGTAAAAATCTCACAGTGACATCTTTGTCAGTTATTTAGCAAAAAAGTGAGAAGAAAATTAACTGCTAGAGACCGGCATTCAGTGAATGACTCACTAAACATTTTTAATGGGAATCGCATTAAAAAAAAAAAAAGGCGGCATGCCCAGGCGCTGCTATGGAGGTACAGAGAAGCTGTGGCAAACAACAACGGGAACAGAATCCCTACGATAAACCCACGTAGGGGTTTTTTTTTAGGAGACAGGCACCCACGTGCTAAGTGAGCAAGTCCTGAGAAACCTCCCACATCGCTGCTCACGTTACACTGCTGAAAATTTACATTACGGACAAATCCCGCAGAAAAGCAGGTTGCTCCATGACCGGAATTACAACGTGCAGCAGCTGCCCTGGTGACCTGCCTCGCCGAGCGTGAGCCACCTCTTTTTATCTGCTAATCGCGGTTGCCATCTGCTGCTGCAGAGTGCCAAGTGCTGCCGACGGCAGCAATCCACCGGGAAGCTGAGTCCCATCCCAGGTGAAAGACCTGCCTGTCCTAAACCTGCCAGGGCAGCACATATCCTTAGTTAAGCATCGCCCTGCTCCATCCTGTCAAATTCAACAGATTTGTGTGAAGCCGACGCTCTGAACGGCTGAGAGGGAACACGCTCTGTAGCCAAAAAATCTCATTTACTGAGCCTGCAGGAAATCCTGCTGCACGCATCCCCCACTTTCCGTAATCAAGGGGTCTGAAAAGCAGGAGAAGAGGGAAAAGGACCATTAATTTGCTCATTTCTGGTCCCCTGTTCTCCACTGTATCACTGGGGAGGTGAGCAGAGGATTTACAAAAGCTTTGCTGGATCCGTGAAGGATCTGGGAAGGAAAGCGCATGTTGAAGACAGACAGAGAGGCCGTGCAAGGCCAGCTTGTTCAACTTGTTTTCTCACTTAATCCTCTCTCTCTTCACCCAGCAAGTTTATCAGGTAGATCAGGGAAGGAGGAGAAGTCCTGTAAAATAAACAGTTGGGAGGGACTCTGCGTTAGGCAGAACAAGAAGGGCACTTCCTTCAGGATGCTCTGTGGTGCATGGACACTGCGTGAAAAGGCACAAATAAAACCCAAAAGTGCTTTCAGGTGACATACCTGCTGGCAGAGTGAAGCGGTACTGGCTGATGGTCGCTAATGAAACAATATTCCATTTACCTCGGGCAATATCCAGCAGCTAGTATGCCTGTGTTTAAAAAAGAAGTTATAAATCACAAATTAGGAACCTGGAGCAATGGGAGGGAGCCAAAGGGTGTCGTTTTCACCTGTTATTAACTGGCAGTCAGGTGCTTCTCCTCGTCCCCATGGAACTTTGATGTCAATAAAAGGACACTCTCCACCTGAATTGTGTAAAGTTCAATAATATTAAATGTGGACTTTTACCAGCCCTACCCATTTTTCTTTTTTTAACCATCATCTTTTCCTCTGTTCAAAACCAACAGTTGCCCTTTTCTTGGTGGTTGTGCACAACAACAGGCCAAGGAAGGCACACCAAACAATAGTGAAAAGTGAATCTGCCAGCACAGGAAAGTGCTGCTGTGCCAACATCGTCATCACTGTAAAGAGAAACAAGCGCTTTAGTTTCTTTTCTTGATTTTCTGGATTACTTTTTTCCCCAGTAAAAGAAGCCATAACACTTACTTGTGCTTTAGACACAAGTGTGAGATGGAGCCGCTCTTTTCTTACGATAAAGCTTCACAGTACGTGGGAAGCCAAGAAAGCAAAATCAATGAGCCGCATCACAGGCAGGAGTCACTTTGCAGGTGGGAGAACAAGGGGAGGCAGTGCCGGCAGATGCTCTACCTCGGGAGTGAACATGGTATTGCACTGCATGCTGGCTGCGAGGAGCAGAAAAATCCTGCAAACCAACTGCTGCAAGCATTATTTCTCCAACTCGGGTTCCATCAGAGATGAAAATCCTCCTGATGGACGCATTGCACAGCACTGTTAAGACATTTAGCTCTGCTTTCATGCATGGGGCTAATTATTTATATTTATAAGACACAGAACAAAGAGCATTTGAATGTTTAGGGCAGTATCTGAGCCAGTGCAAGTAATCAATTTCCGATATATTTACTTTTTCAAACATGCTACGTTACAGTTGCATAATTCTTGCTTTATCTTTTCCCTACATCCCACAATCTCCTTACAAAGGGCCTTGCTGTTTTGTAAAAATAAAATATACTGGTGTACGTAGAATCATAAAGATGCTTCACGAGTTTCAGGCAGCACAGAGTTAATGAAAGCCAGTTAGGAGGATGGGTCTGATCCCCTAGATAGCCTGGGAAGTGAGTAATTTCACAACTCCCAAGAGGAATGTGGAAAATCCACACAGCCTGACACCTGTCTGAGGTTGCAGACTCATCCCACGCAGACTGCAAGTAGCGTCGCTTCCCGCAGCAGAGGCACAGGGCAGCCCAGCGGAGATTCGGGAGCCCAACTGCACCAGGACACTGGCAACGGCTCAATTTTCTGGTTTCACCAGCAAATACCAAGATGCCACGGTACTTTGGATAAACCGAGAGATTTCTCACGAGAGGTGATGGCTTTTCCCTCATCTGTGTTTTAGCTGAGGAAGGACAATGAAAGAGATGGAAGACATTCTCTACAGCTCACCTAAACCAACATTTTTACTTGCAGATAATGTTATGGTAACTAAGAGAGGCTGATACGGAAATGCAGCACTATTGCATATGGATATTCAGGGCTTGGTTTTGATATCCAAGCCTTGCTAAGGAAAAGTTTCCTAAACTTGGGTTTCCATTTGCTGGAAAGGGTGTGAAGAAACTTGATAATTAAAACTCGCTTTGGTCATTTCTCAGAAAACACTGGTTGCAACTCTGCTGAATTAGAAAATGAATAAATGCTGAGAGCATGAGAATTCATCCCATACCCTCCTTTTTTTTTTTTTTTTTTTTGAGTGTTTTGTCTTGCGTCTCCAGTTGCTTTTGCAGAATGCTGCTTCTCCTTTTGATGAGGGGGAGCCGTGCTCATAGCCCACGGGACCTTGGATGTGCGCACCCAAAAACATAGCCTGAGAAAAAGGCTCATCCACTGGACTCGGGAAAGCTCTGCAGCGGGTGCTCCACCTCGCCATGAACCAGCCGGGAGCCCGGGACAGTGCCAGTCGTGCTCAGATCGCAGCCGGATCCCCAGGCAGATGCCTTCCACCCGGCCACGAGCCCGATGCTGGATGCCTGGCTGCTGCCTGGGCTTCGATCCAGAGCCCTGTCCCTGATGATTGTGCCGGCTGCGTGGACTTCACAGCTGGCGAGGTGCTCTGCATCACCAAACACCTGAGGAACATTGACAGGAAATTTCAGAACTTCCGTGAGCTCTTCGGAAAAGGTAAATATTTTTCAATCCACTTGTTTGCTTACAAAACAAGCAGATTATGTTCAGCAAAAGTGATGCTGTCTCATTCCTGCTGCATTATTTATTTAAAGCAATGAATTTAGATGGCGCTCAGACAATTTATGGTGGCTTCTCTCTGCGCGGATATTTAATTATGCAAACGTCTTTTCCTATAATGAATTGCATCAACAGATAAAGTTTCAGAGCACTTAACCATCTAAGTGCACAGGTTTCCTCCAAATGTGATGCAAAAACACTTCAAGTGCTATTGACAGCACCTGCAATTACTCACAAGTGAGTTAAACTGGCTGGCACAAAGGGTGCCTGCGATGTCCCCTTTGGGAAAACTGGGATTCATCATTGGGAAGGAGTCCAAATGTCATGAGTCGAAGAAAGGCTCAAGCTGGTGATGCTCTGGGTGGCGGTGGAAGCCCAAGCATGTGTCACAGCCCAGAAATGTGCTCCAGCAGAAGTGCCATGCCTTCTGGTCCGGCACGCTGGCACCTTCCCCCTCTCCTCCTTTTTCCCAGGACAGCCTCTCTACTTGCAGGACACTCTCCAGGCTGGAGCCCAAATAAATAGACCTAAACTGAGATTTAAGAAAACAATCATCACAGGCTCAGTGCTGCTCTAGAAACCTTGTACAGCATGGCAGCATTAACAAAATCCCTTCAACTGCTTGCTGGGACAAGAAACCTCCTGGAGGAATGCCACCTTCTCCACCAAGGCATCCGGAGTTCCCTGTGATCTTGGTCTCTCCACCCACGGCCGCAAGCTGTAGCTCTAGGTCACAGTGACTGCCTTACCCCAGGCATGCCAAACAAGTTGGTTTGGCCATGCTTCTCAAGCAAATTCCTAACTATGGCGGTGCTCTTAGTTTTGCAAAAGGTTTGCTTTTAACAGCCCCCAAACAATGCCGGCTGCACATGGAAATTAGACCTGCCTGAGCTGGCTCCCTCTCCTTTGCTGAGTATCTTTACAAGTGCCCAGCTTGGGACTGCATTTTTGTCTCAGAGGTTGGCCTTCAGGTTGTAAAGACACAAAGATATGCAACACTCCTGCAGCAGTAAGCAGGGACGTCCATTGCTTGGGCTCATGGAGTAGAACCTGGACAAAAGGCAGCGTGGAGCCTCATCAAGGGTCCTGGCCCTGGTGACTAAGGACGGGGCAATTTCTACATCCGTCCCTTCACTGCATGTGGGTTTTCTGCTTGCTTGGGTGTTCAGCATTTGTTATTTTCTGGTTTGTGCAGAACTCGAGTATTTAGGAACAGCCAGGTACCCGTACCACTGTGCTGAAGTGAGTTCATCCTGGGAGAGGTGAGGATGAGAGTTTATGCATGCAAAAAACCCGTAATTTTTCCCCTTCTTAATTTTAGGAGAAGTTATTTCAGCTTCTGCTGAAGCCAAACTGGCAGAGTTACTGCAAGCCATCTCCACCTTCCTGAACACATATCCTGCTTTGACTGGGGATGCCATCCAGCCTGCTGTAGCAACCCTTATCGCCAATATTGATGGTAAATGCATAACCTTAGAGAACCTAATGAGCACTGTAGTTATTGCCCTCTGCTCAGTGGTGATGGAAAGCTTTCAACCAGGCTCAGCACAGACACACACGGGTGTCCACGTGCACAGAAAGCACATCAGTACTGAAGCTGAGCAGAAGTCAGTGATCATCAAGGCTTATTCGTATCCAGATCCCATCGTTAGGGAAGATGGTGCTTTTAAAATGCACAAAAGCAAGATAAAGGCTTAGACATGAGAGCCTTTTATTTAGGTTGGCAATCGTGCTGGCAAACTGCACCTATCTGTCTGTTTTCCCCTAATAAAGACACATTGCGTTCGGATGGTGAAAGCAAAGGACGGAAATGCGAGGCTCCGGGGAGCTGTTCTTGGCTTGGTTATGTCTGTTGGAGCGAGGAGGCGTGTGTCAGGACTTCTCCCAGCACTGAATTCCTGTATAATCCTGTGCAAAATGTTTTCATGTGTTTGCTTGTCATTGTGTGGCAGTGGGGGGGAGAATTAGATTGACCCACAGAATGGTTGTGATAGCCCTTGGAGGTTAAGGTAGTGTCCTATGCCATGCCACCTTGGTTGGATGGTTTGAATATTTGCACTTTATTTTCTTGGAAGCTCAGATATACTTAAATCTAGAGGAAAATCCTCGCCTGAAAACTCGTCTCAGCCTCCTCGGAAGAGAATTGTGGTGGTTCCTGGCCTTTGTTTGGGGGACAGATGAGCCTCAAGAGGAAGGAAGCACTGAATGTCCCATCCCAATATTCTGTGTATGAGCAGAGCCAGGACCAGCACGAGGCTCCTGGCAGGGACCTGGAAGGAAGGAAAGTGCACTAACCACACTGCCGCTTTCACTCCCCGGGTCCTTTCCTCCTGTGCCTTCAAAAGACTTGCCCATGTGAAAATATGTTTGCCTTATAAAACAGCAGTGGTGACGTAAAGGGAAGTTGAATGAGACTTCATAGGGGGCTGGTCCTGTGTATTGTCTGCAGTAGCTTGCCATTGTGCTTGTTTGAAAATAGTAATTAAAAAAAATTCACCTGTTCGAAATGCAGGAGGAGTTTGCAGGCTGTGCTGAAGGAGCTCAGTGTTAGCAGAGCAGCCAAAGCAGCTTTCTGCCCCATGACCAGTGCTGATCTGACTGCACTGGCAAGTGGAGAGACTGCTGCTACAGCTTCCCTCTGGTTAGAGAACCACGTTATTATGCTGTATACAGCTCTGTGTTACCTTGGAAGATGAGCCATTTCTCAAGAATTCCTGTACTTCCCTTTTGTGAGCCTCTGATCTGCAAAAGAAAGTTTAGGGTTTTACCATCTCCACTTTCACCCCCCCCCCCAAAAAAAAACCCAAAAAACCAAACCAACCAAAAAAGGACATACTCATTCAGCCAGAATGTCTAGGAAACAGTCTCATGAGACTGGCAATTGGGATCCTGAGTTACATTTCTGGTAAATAAGGAGCCACTCCCCTTGCTTTGTGTTGGCTTTCATTAGCTTTTTTTAATATAATTAATTGGAGGGGTGTTGCTGTAATGTGTTGCAATCCTTTTGGCTATAAATGCCTTTACACTAGAAAAACACTTTTTATAGCACTTATCTGTAAGTAAAGCACTTTGCAAATAGGGCATGCTAATTATACTAAACATACTTGTAATTACACCGACTGAACACACAAAACTGAGGCACAGGCTAGGGAAGATTTGATAGGAGAAACTCATCACTCTGCCCTTCCGCTGATCCCAGCAGTACTTTGCCATGGTTATGCATCCCAGGTCTCCTGCTTTCTTCTAAAAGTCAACCATTACCTCCAGAGTCTGAGCAGAAACTGTCACACGTGCCACTTTCACTTAAGCCTGAAACATTCAACACTGAAGGTGTAATTCTGAGATTCTAGGTTTTTTGTTTTTTTTTTAAATTAAACAAGTGTTAATGATAGAAGGATCAGCTGAATCTTAACCCTGACTCGTTTCTGGCTGTAGTTAGTGGGACAGAAGAGCCTGTAGATTTGCCTGCCACAAAGTCTGTGGTGCAAGCGCAGGGAGAGATTTCACAGAAGAAATTTAGCAGCGTTATTTGAGTCTCCAGCAGATGCCGAGGAAAGAGAAACTGTTTCTTAGGAGTCCAGGGCCACAAGCATACTTTTTGGTTGCATAAGAAAACATAGTTTTTTTAAATAGTCATTATTTAGCGAAGAAAAAAATCAATAGCTTCACTGCTGAGCACAAGTTTGTTTGTTGACTGTGACATTTTTGCTGTCAGTTTCTCTAGTATTTGCAAAAGAAAAAAGTTCACTTCAGTTTCTGCTCACTTTGATCTATAATCTTTGAATAAATGTTTTCTATTTCCCATAGCAGAGTTTCCTCACTAAGTCACCACCAGTATTCCAAAACTGAAGGCAAAATTCACCAATTTTAAAGATGGCAACACTAGCTACATGCTTGCAGCCAGTAAATCAATTGCTTGTGAGCTGAAGCATATCGTACAGCGTGAGGGCCAGTCGGATTTAAAGCCTTACATCCCAGTCCACCGTCTAAAGAATGCTCCCAGGCTGAAAAACATCTTGACGCAAGTGATGGCTTTTTCCCTAACTCATCAAAAACTTACAGAATCAGGGCTTGTTTTTATTTAAGAAGCAAACCATTAAAAGTTTAGATTTCGGTTTTGCTGAGCAGAAGTCGAGAAAGACCGTGATCTCCGAGAAGGCTCCATTACACCCACGCGCTGGCGAAGAGAGCAGAGAAACGGTGGCTCAGGCAAGGACCACTGCTGGCCCATCCCTGCCCAAGATGCTCATCCTTTTCCTTCTTCTGTCCCCTCTTTTAACCTAACAGCCCTTTCCCCTCACCACCAGCAGTTTCTCAGTAGTTTGTTCAGTGTATTTGGAAGCATGGGTGTTTCTTAGGAAGCAGAGAGTGCTCTCCAGGTAGAAAAACTGGGGCTGCTGCGATAGCTGCAAGAACTGAAGCCAGGAGTACTCAGAAACGGTCCCTTCTTTGCTATTTACCAAGATGTATCTGAGCTATGCAAATTTCACGATCAAACAAATGTACGCTGCACACTGTTTCCTTACACGGAAGCGTGTCTGCAGGAAGCAGATTTGGCTACAGCAGCCGCACTCACCGACGGGCACTTCTGCCAGTTAATTTGGGCAGGTCGTCTTCACATGCAGCTATCATGGTCCTTTGGATAATTTCTTCACATCTGATCTGACCAAGAACTTGTGTTTTACTTAATTCAGCTGTGATTCAAAGCTGGGTAATTTGGGATTCTGCTGCTTTCAGACCAAAACACTGAAGATTCAGCCATGGGAGACCCAGAACCAAGTGGTATGTGATGGCATTTGAAACAACCTTTTATATTTTTTGTAATGTAAGCTTTTGGGGCATGGTATGACATATGACACAGATCAGCCTGTAAGCTACCTAGGAAATATGACTGCTAAAAACAGCTGTAAGTTCCTCTAACTGGGGTTTCCATGAAGATCCCGACTGCTCACTTCTCTAAGTCTTTCTCTGAGAGATGAAGTTGTTTGATGCATTTGTACTGGACACTGACTTATGTAAGAGGAAAGGATGCAAACACCCTTTTCAGGAGGCAGAATGTGCAGCGTTTTCTCTTAAGAGATTGGAAGTACATAATGCTGGTACTTGCACATCATCAGCCTAAGTCCCTCCGACAAAAATTTTCTATAAGTCCTTTTTCTCAAAGGTGACAACCCTATTTATGAACGTAATGAGTTTAAATCGGAGTAACACTTACCAGTCGAGCATCTAAGAGGTCTCTGTACTACCTGGGAGCACAAATCCCTCCTCCCAGAGCCCCACATTCAACAGGGGCTGGTCCCTGGTGCTTCAGGGAGGGGGGGGAAGATCACTGGCTCTGTAATCAAGGAAACACAGCAAGCAACATTAGTCCTTTCCCTGCTGCCACATTCAAATCCGTTGTTATCCCTGTAGCTAGAAAACTCTTTATTTCAGCTTGTCTTTCAGCAGCTGGATCTTGTCATGTCTTTGTCATGAAAATTGAAAAACCATTAGCAGAATTTCTATAGCTCATGATCATACACAGAGATAGTTTAAGGATGTCTCAATGTCTGTCATAAACTAAGTTGAGCTTGTTTAGGAACTGTATTGAGAGACTAGTTTTCTGCCCACTCTTGCCCTACAGAATGTTTTTGTGTCTTCAGCAACATCTGCACAACCCTTTGTCAGAACTGACACTAACATTTAACGTGCTCATGATCCAGCGTTGCATGCAGCAACAAAAGCAGAGCCTATTTCTGCCCAATGTTCCCCTTTTGTACATAGCCAGAGCTTGCAGAGGTCCTCTTTCTGCAACATTGCATGTGAAGCTCGTGTTAGGCAACTACCCATTGTGTCCACCACTGCTTTTCAGGGCAGAGACTTCCAGACTAGCGATATAATAGCTGCACTTAATTTGTGGATGTTCAGCTATATGCTGCAGTGGAAGCATAACCATTTCTGAGGCCACTTAAAGACTCTGTAATAAATAGCTGCCTTACTTCTTGGCCTACCATCTTGGTCTCATCTAGCACTTTACCAGGAGAGATGATGATACAAGTCTGATCATTTAATAAACCCACCAAAGAGCAGGAATCTGTTTCTGAGATCCCTCTAGAAACAACCCTGTACATTGATTAAAGATGTATTTTGAGGTTTGTCAGTGAAACAGTTTTTAATGTGTGACCAACAATACCATTCAGAACATGACATGACTGTAAAAGTCAAATGCCCTTGATATATCCAAGTGTGCCGTATCCACAGAGTGCTTTTTATTAACAAAATCTCATCTGTTAAGGAGAAGGAGGCTTATTTGACAGCTCTTTTGCAATACAAAGATGGCTGGTATAAATGATTTTGTTCAGTCTTATTTAAGCCAATAAGTGTCCTAGATTCATCCTTCTGTTGCTAATTGAGAGGGTTCTTTTACTGTTTTCCAGTACTGGAAGCATCTGCTGTGCTTCACTGTCAGTCTAAATTCTTCCTACCATTGCTAACCTTTCCTTATTCTTTCTTATCAAAGAAATGAACAGCCAGAAGTTTAATGTAGTTGTACTTTTCTTACTTAAAAAGCAAGGTTTATTAGCTAAGAACTGCAGGGGGCTGCCGTCTATCAAGGCAAGTCTGTTTTACTAATATTTTCCTCTACAGCTGGCAATCACCTCATTTTTATTTTGCAAACTAAATGCACCTGTGCTCAGTTTCTGCTGTCAGACATCTCAAAGATTTGCTGCATGCTCACCTTCTTTTTCAATGAATTGATGTATTAAGTGGAAATTCCCCTTCCTCCCCCTGACATGTTTAATTAATCCCCTCATTAATACATACTACTATTTTAGACATCTGACCTTGCTTGTATTTCCTGTCAGTTGTGGGTGATCGCGCTGTTTGGTAGTGGTTCTGACCTCCTCAAAAATTAGCTGATTTGTAAATTCAGTTTTTGCCAGGACCTTTGTTCCACTGAAGCAGGAAGATGAGAAATCAGAGTGACAGATGGGAAGCGGTCTTGGTTTTGCAAAACCATTGTCAAGGAACTTGGATTATTTTGTTCCAAAACTGTTATTCCTCACATAGAAATGCTGATCTGGGCAGCTGGAGCAGCGTCCTTTGCTGCCAGCCATAACTGGAGTCTCACTGAGGGATGTCTTGGTTAAAGAGGGAAGATTTCCTGCAGGAGTGGCAGACAACAATTTGAGAGTTTTCAGACTCATTTGGTTCACTCATTGTTTCACTCTTGGTTCACTCATTCATGAACCATGTCATGGCTTAGCAAGCAGGGGATTTTACACAGATGCTGCTAAGAAGTGTGTGCCATTTTATGCAGAAACGGGAGATTTGCCCTGGTGGAAAAATTCAGATGTTGTTTTGCAAAGTGCAAGACTGAGCGCAGAGAAGAGGAAGGCGCTACTGGGAACAGGCTTGTGATACCAAGGTTGGCAACGGTGCCATGCTTTGAATTAGGGTTTTAGACATTTATCTCATTTCATGGTAACTGCAGCTGAAAGGGAAGTGATGCTTCTGCTGAATGGCAGAACAAGAGCTTGTCCTGCTAAAAATATCCTCAACGTTCTGCACACCCACCACTGTGGGAGCTTGCTCTCCCTGTAACGCCAGCAAAAGGAGAGGAGAGTGGTGAGCTTTCCAGAAGGTAGATGATGTAGATGAGATGACAGTCTTGTCCATCCAAGGATGGGGCAGAACTTCACACAACAGCTGGCCGGCTCCAGTGTGAGAGTTGGCCGTGCAGGGATGCTCCCCTTTAGGATGCATGTCTAGTGCCAATGCTGGAAGAGGTTTCTGCTGGAATTGTCTAAGAAAAGAAGAAAAAGGATACACTGTCCTTCAAGAAACATAGATGGTTTTTAATCTCCAGAAGACTGAGTTTCTAGATCAGCCTTCCAGTTGTCATTAGGTTGTCCAGTAAGATAACTGGCTTTAAATTGAAGCATCCATTTGTAAATAAGGCTGCAGAGCTGTAGTGAACAGACAAAGGACTGGGCCAGAGTGTCCTCCAGGCCTGTGGTCCTATATCCCAGCACCGCAGCAGATGCTCTGCTACCTAATCCTCACTGGTCAAAGGAAAGGGCTTTCAGCAGGATTTGAAAGATGTATTAGTTTATGGATATTTCTGGGAGCCTCTGCAAGCCTGCCACGCACAGGAGCGCCATTCTCTTTCTAGTACAGGAAAATGTATACAGATGTTTACAGATTTAGCAGGTGGGCAATCAGGAGTGCACAGTTCATCAGGAAGGGACATCTTGAAGGTGTCCAACAGATGGCTGACTGATGACAGCTGTGACAGCGAAGAGCAATACATTTGAGGCAATTAATTTCCTTGATGAGATACATATGAGGCACATGAACCATTTGGCCCAGACCTGCACATGCCAAAAGCCACTCAAAAGACTTCAAATAGATGGGACAAATTGGTGCTGCCTTTGAATGACACAGGGGCTGCGTACAAGGAGACACATGTTTAAACTTGTGAGAATGCAGCTAATAACATCAGCTACAGCAAGCCTAGGGAAACTTTTTATGACCAATTTTTCCACCTTCCTACTTTTATAGTATTAAATATAATATTATCTTAGTGAGATGAAGCAAAAGACTTGTGAGAACCTGAGGTTCTTGCTTATCTTACAGTGCCTCACAATAGCTGCTTTCAAAAGCAGAATGTTTCATTTTGCCCATCACCAGTGCTGCTCAAGTTGAGTCACTTCTTCCTGTTGTACAATCCTCTGCTAGTGGTAAACAAGACAAATTAAAGCTGTCCATCTGCTCCTGCAAAGTAATAAGAGTCATTAGGATTCACATTAAATTAGTATGCCTTGGATTTGTTACGTCTTGGATTATGAACAACTTGTGTCTCTTACAGAAAAAACAGAATGAGATGTTTGGTAAACTGCCTGTCTGAGGTCACCCACCAAGTGCGAAATGTTGATTTATCACGATTAAGCAGGATAGGCACTGGGTACAGTTTGCAGTCCTCTATTAGCATCACTGGTGCTTTTAAATCCCTTCCCCAGGTCCTCCAAGTGTGGCAGGCCAGTCTGAGCAGTTCCTTGCAGTTCCTTCAGACCTCAGTGGCTTATGTTTTACAAGAAAAGCGTGTCTTCACACATTTTCAGTGTCTTGTTTCACTTTGGAGTAAAACGTTCGTTCAGAAAACTTTTAAAGAACAAGGCCAGCATAAATATTAATTATCTGCTTAGAAAAGGCAAGTAAGCTAGGAGTGTTCCCAGCTCATTTCTTGATGCAGAAGGGAATGCAGCATCTGGCCCATGCTGCTCAGCACTGACTGTTAAGTGGAATTGCAGCTTCAGTGTCCCACCCAACCTTCTTCACAGTTATTTCTATTTTTAAGCTGATGATAGGGTTAGACTGGTTGATGTTCATGACCTGGACACTGTAACTATATGATTGTCAGACAGCACTTTAATCTGACACCAAACAAGGAGATTTGTGGAAAAAAATGCCCAATACTTCCTGGTCTTTCTCTTAATTGTACGTTCAAATACTTTCTCCACATGGTTTGGCATCTTTATATAGTTAAAAAAACCCACATGCATACATACATGCTCAAAGTCTCCCTTATTATCAGTACAGACAAGCCAGTCTCTCGCTCTTCTGCACCATTTTGGCTGGAAGATGACCAGGATTGTACCGCTCCCCTAGCAAGTGCCCAGGAGCTGGGTCTTCCCCCACGTACTGGGAATTTCCCAGAGTCATTGGCCTCTCTCAAAGACAACGTGGCTCTGCAAATCTGGGGTCAGCAATGGTGCGATGCTGTTTGTAGGCTTAATGGCAGGCCAGCTCCTAATCAAAACCTGACTTGAAAAATCTGTATTTTTCAGGACTGAGACAAGGCCCAGGAGTAGCTATAACTAAATGAGACAAAAACTCACTTTCCTACCAACCATCATTTAAGCAACATTTACAAGTACTTGCTCACTGTCAAAAAGTCAACTATCAGTGAAGCAACTCTAGATTTAGGTCAACCACATCCTGTTTCCTGGAATGTCAAAAGGACAAAGAAGAGTGAAGTTTTCTTTTGTTGTTTTTTTTACCAATTGTGCCCCATTTCATATTTTAAAACATTTTTCCTTTTTTTTTTTTCCAGCAACTTTCAACCTGAGTCAATTTTAGTTTCAGCCCTCAGTGACAAACACATGACAGAGTGGAAAGTGAGATTAACGGCATCAATAACCCCATGTAAAATGCATGTGTGTGCCTCCGCCCTGCGGGCAAAATACGCTTAGACCTTACAGAGGTGCATGGCAGGAGTGCATTGCCCCTCAAGTGGGGACAAGCCCGTTTTATACTTTGCATGCCCAATAATTTGTACCTGCTGGGGGCTGAATCAGCTGCAGGATTTCATAATGTAGATTATCACCATAACTAAGCACGTACAATATTGAGAAATGGTCCCCGCACATAAAACATTGCGACACACACACGATGCGCAAAGAACAGGCAGCTTCTGCAACACAGCCCAGCCCATGCACCACTGGACTGCAGCAATGCCTGCTGTTTTCTATGCACATGGTTCTGCTGACACAGGTTGTATGGTGTGCACGTGGGTTTGATCGAGGTGCAGGGCATGCAGCTGCATCCTGTGAGCCCCTCCACCAGGTCTGCCAGTACCAAACTAAGGACAGTGGCGTGACCAGCTCAGAGGGCTATGATAAAGGTTTCTGCCCAGTTTCCACAGCTGATCTCCGGTCTGATTGCAAGCCCTAAAACCAGCTTAGATGTCTCCCCTGGACATCTGCAGACTCATTTTCTGGGGGTTCTGCCCAAGGAACCTTGATGAGTTTACTGTTCCTAAGGTTTTTTTTTCAAATCCCATCTCACCCTCAAGCTCACCTTGCTGTGCTTTGCCAGGCCATCGCAGTTTGTCGCTTCCCTGTGAATCTGCGCAGGACAGCAGGGCTCAGCCACGGTCCCCTGCACCTCTAGAAACCATCCTGCTGACCTTGGGGAGCTTTGGGTCAGGCATTTCAGTGAAATGATTTCTTCTCCAACTCCAGGTCTGGACAATCAAGAGAGGACACCTGAAAATAGGAAGCGGTACAGTGAGATATTCCGGAGCCTGGATGCCATAGAAATCTCAATTGGAAATGCGTATGTAGAGAAACAGGGCTGAACTAGTTTTCTGTGTCTTTGGAACCTTAATTTATTTTATTGCATTCTTTTTGACTATACAGGACGGTTGATATGTTCATTGGTGATGCTGACAGCACTGATGACACGGACCTGACCACAGAAAAAGAGGTTGTTCCGGTAGGCAAAGAATGAGATCCATTTTGTTAAAGAAATTACCAATGTCCATTGCCAAAGTGCATGATTCTATGTTATTAAAGTTGGTTTTTGGGTGATCATCTGAAAAAAAATAGTTACAGCTCTTACTTGAATAGACAGAAAAGAACTGTACAACACTTGGTTATAACAATGATGGAGGTGGCAACAGAGCAGATAATATTTAGTGGAAACACTCAGGCATTTACTGTCTGGATTTATATTTTTCTGAAAAACAAGATGTGGAAATTGCTGGTTTAAGTTCTGTGTGCTAAGAAAAAGATCAGACAAGACAGCAAACCCAGAATACATTTGAGAGTCATGCATCAAAAATCTCCAAAATTTTGGCCCTAAGGAGACCTTCAAAATAGAACTCAATGTTTTCTTTTCGCTTACTTTCGGCAGTATGGGACTTTTGGGGATTATCAGCCTCATTTCACACTTTTTGTATAAACAAAGGGTCTAGAACTTAATTTTTCTGACAGCAACTGTTCTCATGTAATCATATTATCCCATAAGCTAAACTTAAAGATAAAAATCAAATATTTTGTGATTTGTAGTAAAACAAGAGCTGCCAGCATTCAGTCTTGCAGCCCTTTTCCAGCTTTGATCTCTCTGCCCTAATCATGTGTTTCCTCTGTGTTTCTGCCTGTGGTAGGCTTTTATACCATGCTACCTTCCCTCTGTCAAATCTCAGGCTACTATTTTAACTGCACTGAGTTGCTTAGCTAAGCAAAATCGGCACTCCAGCTGGCCTCTTTGAAAAATCCTCCAATTTCTGTATACTCATTTTTCTTTCAGCATTTTCCTCTTTTTTTCTTTCCCCCCACAGCCCAGTGAAAGTTTCTGCAAGAGCAAAACCAGTTCAGAGAGACAAGTGCAGGCAGACATAACAGGTAACATTGCTAATTAAAAATCAAAGAGGTGACATAAGAACACTTAGTCAGTCACCTGGCAACAGTCCTGGCAGCGTTCTAATGACATGGATGAATAATGCCGGTGTCTCTGCTGGCACCGGTCTCAAGCTGAGCTAGGGCTGATGCCCAACAAGGATGCAGAAGCCTCTTTGAGCTCAGCAGTCCCACTACTTCCTCCAGCACGCGGATCTTCCCCTGTTCGTCCATTAACATCTCGTTAGGGAGCTTCTCATGAGGTCTTGGTTTTTAAATACTGAGACATCAATTCCCAAATGTCTGCTGGTTTTAAGGACAGTAAAGATCAACCCAGTGAAACTTGGAATACTCTGAAACACTTTGTGACCTGCTGGGAGGCTTCTTACCAGCTCTAGACTTGTCACTGGCATCATAAAATGCAACATAAAATTCTTTTTCTTCATATAAAGTCCATATGAAGGAAAAAAAAATTCTAAGCTGCTTTCTCACAGATTTCAGCTTGAAATGTGCTTCAATTTGCTCACTACAGTGTGGTGAATCCGTATTAGGTTCCACTAAGGAATAAGAATACTTCCTGCAACTCCCCAGTAACCCATTAGGTCCTTCACTTTTGTATTTCAAAACAAACTGAATAAAAATATTTAATTAAAAGCAGAGGGCAGAGGAACATACATGTCTAAATTACCTGGAACTTGTGTGGTTCCATGGGCAGGACTGCATGGGTCGCCATGAAGTAGATCATGATGACATTGTTCAGTGAAAGACCTTTTTTATGGCTGTTATCTGAGTATTTCACAGCACCAACTCTTGAGACTCCAATTTTGCCACTCTTGGGGGAGCCCATCAGCCAGAGCCATTCTGAACCTGGATTTATTCTGTTGCAGTTCAGGAGGCAGACGAAATGCTGATAAAATGTGAAGGTGGCATTGACGCGGCCCTCGAATATGCCAAAATGTGGTGTAAATATGTCAAAGAGCTTCTCAGCTGGATTGAAAAACGTCTGAGTTACGGTGAGTCTGTGCACAGAACCAGCTGGGAGTCTGTACACTTTTTGATAGCTTTTTTTTTTTTTTTTTTAAATCATAGCTGAGAACACACAGTTGCAAGCAAAAGTATACAGGTTAGAAACTGGCCAAATGCCAACCCTTTTGGTTGCTTTTGCCTGATGACAAAGACATGGGGTCAGAATGTCTTCTTCCCTGAATGGTCCTAATTAACTGGAATGACCTCTGGCTTTGACAAACCCACCTCTGTGACCGTGAATCTGGTGTCTAATCCACTCTGCCCTTCTACAGAGACAGAGTTTGCCAAAGGGATGGTGAAGATAGCAGAATCAGGACGAAATGCCATCTTCCACCAGGTATGGGTCCTAGCGATGTTCCTACTTCACTGCACGGGGTTACCTTCGGAGGAAGATGGGAGTCCTATGCAGAGCAAATGTGAGGCTGTCTGCACATGTGAACCACTTGTAGAGTCCAGCTTAAATCCTACAGCAATCCTAAATCCTACCTCCAAAGCCGTTCCTAAATGTCTCAGTAGAGAAACAGTTCCTTTTTTTTTTTCCAAGGGCTTATAACAACGGAGTAATTGTTTGGACAATTAGATATTCAGCAAGGCAAGGCATGGAGTCAGCACAATACTGCCCAGCATAAAAACCTTTCTGCTTCCAGCATCCTGCTGTGTTGTCTGAAATAACTCCCCTTCATTTAACCAGTGTAGACACTCTCACTTTTCCGTAATAGATTCAGTCATACCTACCAAAAGCTCTTTAATTTAGGAAAGCTGCAGTCATTATCCATCATTTTATATCTGCTTTTTTGGTTTCTGCAGCACAACATGCCTCTTCGGGTGCTCTATACAATGGTCCTGGAACATGACATAAAGGTTGGAAATTCAGCTACTGAGACTGCAGGATTGCTCCAACAGAAGGAATTCTACCAGGTACTGCATTTCTCTGTGGATTAGACAAATTTGCTGAAAGATTAGATAGGAGGATCATAGAGACCTAATGAAATTATATATCCTGGTCCAGGGGGTGCAGGGGATACGATAATGAAATGCACACCAAGTTTAAGGGAAAAAGAGGCATCTTGCAAGGCTTGCTTTCTAATGTCACGCCCTCATCTGTTGGATGCTTTTTCCTGCCTCATGAGGAACTGTTGCCATCCTAACTATTATTCCTCGGCAGCCTCTGTCGGCTAAGAAGAATGAAATTGAGAAATGGAGGAAAGAATTCAAAGATCAATGGACAAAGGAGCAAAAGAGAATGGTAAGAGGCCGATACATGGGCCTGGCCTTCATGCCAGTCACGGCTCAAAACACTGAAAACAAAAGTTTATGGACAAGCAGTAACTAAATAATGTAATATGCATCCTGCTATGGAACAAAATTACTCTTTTAAAGAGTACAAGGGGGGAGTGCTGGCAGCATTCCTGTGCCATCCTGCCTGTGCTGCCTGCTGGATCCCATCACATCCTGCCGACTGCAGAGGCTGGCAGAACGAGGAGGCAGCTTGGGTTTGCACGCTCTGGCACTAGGCTGTCTTCAGCCGAGAGGGATCCCCTGCAAAGGCAGGCTCTGTGCCTGAGACCTCCCTACCAAAACCCAGCTGCACAAACTCTGCTACCACTTCATCATCAGCCTTTTTCTCCAGGGATTCCTGCTGGGGAGGAAGATGCTCCTGGGCACCTTGCAGAACATGACGCAGGATGGCCAGGTCTCTACGCAGCTGTAGAGGAAACCCAGGGGCTCCCTTAGAGCTCCTGAACTTTGGGAGGAGAGGGAGAGAGAATACTGACCTCCATTTGAATGATAATACCCATTTGAACCCAGAGACAGGCACTTCCCTTATAAGCAGAGTACTGCTGTGACTTGTTCTTCCCACTGCCTCGCCAGGCTTCCTAAACCTGTTCCTTTCCCTATTCAAGAATGAGTCCTTGTCATCCCTGCGCAAGTCCCGCCTGCAATACATTCAACGCTGCGAGGAGCTGGAGAAAGCAAAGCACTTGAGTGCCAAGGCAGAGGACGAATACCAGAGCGCAGCTATCACCAACCCCGGCAGCGCCAACAAGCAGCTGGAGAAGCGACGCCGTTCTTGCGAGGAGGCACAAGCCAAGGTGACGAGTTCAGACCAGGCTGCTGGTATTCCCAGTCATCCCACGCACCATGTTATGGCATCTTCTCACCCGTCCTGGTGACTTTGTCCTCCTTTGCTCCATTTCTGGTCATGCACAGGTTCAGGAAGCAGAAGCTTTGTACAAGATGTGCATCAGCGATGCCAACTTTCGGAGACAAGAACTGGAGAAAGTGCGAGCACGGATCGTCTCGCATATTCGGAAGCTCATTTACCAAGGGGATGAGGTCCTGACATGGGTACGTGTAGTCTCAGTTTCTCCTCCAATCCTCATTTCAGGGAAACTGCTGTTTGGGATAAGACTTCTAGACTCTTCACCATTTCACTGTTGAGCCACCCTATAACTGACCATTCTCAAGCAGCTGAAATTAGGGGAGTGCTCTGAACATCGCTTTGCTACCAACCTGCTACCAAAAAATCTCAGATATATAATCACATTTTCAATTGCTACTGCTTTGAGGATGCAGATGTCCGTAGAAAAGGTCTAGGGGGAAAAAATCCTAGAACAAGAAACAGTGGCAAATAATTTTTATCTGACCTGTTAAGTAGAACTATCAATAAGCAGAAGTGCAGGTAACCAAGTTTGGGTAATGAAAAACTGAAGACTGGTGAATGACTGTGAGATCCAAGGGAGGAAAAAGCACCTGGGCTTTGACTAGCAATGGTTTTTTTGTTTTCTTTCCCTTGTAAGGTCACTTTAAGGATGTTCAAGCAGCGGCAGACTCAGTCAGAACAGATTCCAGTGGGATACCAGTACCTGTCTGAGGTCTGCAAGCCATACAAAGCAGGCGAGAAATACCTGGAATTCATTCAGGCTCTGCAGAAGACAGACATTCATATGGAAGTGTTTGAATTTGAGCCATTCACTTCCGGAGGGCAGAGGTAAAACAAGAAGTGGAAACCCCACATCCTAGCTGAAAGGTCAGAAATATATCGTGCACAGAACAACAACAACAATGTTTAAAACACATTTATAAAGTCACTAGCAATGCTGCAGCATTATGATTGCTAATTACAGAAAAGCCCACAGCCTCAGACATTAGGATCTTTTCTCTCTGCATAGCTCCGCTAATAAAGAACAAATATCTAAAGGTGCACCTGGTTCCTTCTGCTGAGCACAGGACCAACATCAGTGAAATGAAGGCAGCAGTTTTGTACCACATCCCTTCAGTTATTTCTACCATTTGCCAAAGATTTGGATTGCTCTTTTCTCACGTAGTTTGATATCTAAATTTTTCCTGTGGATAGAAAAGGTGAAGCTATATTGAACAAATTTGTTTTCCTAATTTGGTGCAAGTGTTTATTATAGCCTCCTTGAAAACTCAGCTTACACCTGTAAGCTGCCTGAAACAGATGCTTTGTCTCAGGTACCCATAAGGCACCTCGGTGATGCAATATTGTCTGTTATTCTTCACTGCTGGAAAATTGATAGCAACCCCTTCTCAGGTCCCCTCCCAGTGGCAAAAAGAAGATGGCATTGCATTACACAGGACCCTCTTCTGCAGCAAAGGACACAAGCATGCCAGAAGATACATCCAGAAAACAGTTCTCCACAAACGGTGAACACAGTAGGTTGAATTTAATAAAGATGAACCAATTTTCTCTCAAGTCACTGTAGTTTAATTTAGATTAGTAGCCAAAGAGGTGGGAGAGGTTCTCAAATTCTTAGGGCAGTGCTTAAGGCTTTGCTCAGACTGGGAGAAAACATTGACAAGTATTTATGGATTTTCTTGGGAGTTTGGTCTGGACTTCAACCCCATGTTGAAGTATCCTGAGAGTGCTTGGGATGGTCTGTCATGGTATCCACCTTCCGCAGGTGCAAACAAATCCCTCTGCAGCGACACAGAAAGCCTTGGTGGGAGTTGTGAATCCCGGTCCCTGGACTCTCCCAATTCTAGCCCAGGTGAGAGCTGCAGAAATTCTTGCCTAATATTGCCCCAAAACCTAAAATGGGAATAAAGTCTGCACTGACCCACTTTGTGTATCATGAGGATGAGAACAGCTGTTTATATTTTCTCTCTTCTCAAGGAAACTCTAATAGGAAATTGTTGAAAGCTCCATCCACCAGCACCATGTCCTCCTCAGATGATTTTGAAGAGAGAGATTCCTTGCAAACTTTTGAAAATGGTGAGCCACACGCATATTTGACTCACTAGGTGGAAACCGTGCTTAGATATCAGTTCCTTTTCACGCTTTAATGCTGTTTCCACAGAAAATGGTACATCCCAGCAGCAGTTTAAGAACATCCTCCTCTCCAGTGCAGCACAGACCCACCGGTTCCGGAAGCTGCGGGGACCATCCAAATGCAGGGAGTGTGACACTTTCATGGTCAGCGGCTTCGAGTGTGAGGAGGTGAGGGCTAGAAGATGTCATTGCAGATGCCTCACGTGGGAGCCTGGGGTGACCACCATGTTGCTGAAAGTCTGTGGGAATGAGGGGCCCCTCTGCAAAGTTCTGTGTTTTTTCTTCCTCTGCATTACACAAGGCGTTTTTCTGTCCTTGAGTAAGCCACCAGCTGCCACTTGCCTGAAGCAACCTTCTTGGGGTTGGTGGGACTTTGGTGGTTGGGGGAACAGGAGAAATCCTTCAAGTTCAGCCACTGCTGCAGTGCTGGACCACAACTAGATCATAACGTGGGTTGGTTCTGCCGTTTCAGTGCTGCCTAGCCTGCCACAAGAAGTGTCTCGAGAACCTGCTCATCACCTGCGGCCACAAGAAGTTGCCCAACCGAGTACCTCTTTTTGGCATTGACTTCATGCAGGTTCCTCGAGATTTCCCAGAGGAAGTTCCCTTCATAGTGGTGAAATGCACCTCAGAAATTGAAGCCCGTGCCCTCGGGGTGCAGGTGAGTAGTCAGTTATTCTTGCTTTGGTCTTCTCTTCTCTGTATCCAAAACTCCTGACCTGTCCCCCTCTGAACCATGCAGGGGATCTATCGGATAAGTGGATCCAAAGCCCGGGTGGAAAAGTTGTGCCAGGCATTCGAGAACGGACGGAGCCTGGTGGAGCTCTCCGAGCACTCCCCCCACGACATCACTGGGGTCCTGAAGCATTTCCTGAAGGAAGTGGGTACCAAATCTCTGCCGGGAGGGCAGGGCTCAGCCGACCGCATTCCTCAGTGCCAGACCAGCAGGGTGAAGTAACATGCTGTTTTCCTCCCCTCTCGCTGCAGCTTTCGGCACCGGTGCTGCTGTCCCACCTCTATAATGATCTCATTGCGCTTGCCAAAGATTTGCAAAAACCTGGGGAAGAAAAGTTGGACTGTGCAGGCTTCCCTTCTGATCCCATCCAGAGCATGAAGGACTTGCTGAGCAAGTTGCCTGGAAGCAACTACAACACTCTGCGACACCTCATTGCACACTTGTACAGGTGAGGAGCGTGCTGGTTGTCATGCTGGTTAGTGTCAGGTCTGACCACAGGAGATCCCTGTTGAGACCTCGCTGCCAGAGGAGCGGCTAGCACAGCACCAAATGTGTATGCGAAGAGCGTCTGGGCTTCCTTGACCTGGGAGAGCCAAGCAAGCAGTTGAGGAGGGTAAAAACTTCATTCATGGAAAGGACCATCTTGCAGCAATTAGGAAGCAATGACCAAGAAGGACCAGAAGGTCCTTACTGATAATGCTTCATAAAGCACAGAGCAAGAGGTCAAGGAGTAACTTGAATCAAGCTCTCTTTCATCCAGCTCTGAACACAGGTCACAAGAAACAGCCACTCTCAGTAGGGCTGCACCATCCAGACAGATCCAGGCAACTTCTGAGATTTTTTTCTCTGGAGTTTCCCTGCACAGACCAGACCTCTGCTCCCCATAAAAGATGGGAGCTCTCTCTCCACTAGGAAATGGGGGTTTTGGTGCATTCCATCTGTGTACTCAGTGCATTTGGGTTGAGAGCTGGGAAGCCCCTAACAGTCCTGTTTCCCTTCCCCAGGGTGGCAGAGAAATACGAAGAGAACAAGATGTCCCCAAACAACCTGGGCATAGTATTTGGGCCAACTCTGATCCGGCCAGGCTCAGGGAGCGATGTCTCAATGTCATGCCTTGTTGACTCTGGGTATCAAGCCCAGATTGTGGAGTTTCTCATTCAGAACTACGAAAGGGTGTTTGGGATGGATGACCTGCCTTCATCCTTATCCCTTGGATGTGAAAATCCTTCGCAAGAAGCATCGACAGAAAAGGATGAAGGACTTCAGAGCCCAAACACAGTCCAGACTATAAATCTAGAGGTAGAGCTCCCAGACACCGAGCTGGGCTTACTGACCCTGCTGTAGAGACAGGAAGGTGGACTAGCAATTAAAGAGAACTTGTTCCGTGGATAACAAAACCATTTGCTATCAGAGGGTTATTCCGAGAGGAAGGAGCAGAGAGCCTGTTGCACATGGAATGGGAGAAACAGAAAAAAATTATAAGCTACAGATCACTCAGCAGCTTCTCAGACCAATCTGGATAGTGGTTTTGCTCCATGTTTTAGATTCCAGTCATACTGGAAAAATTGTGGGGTTCTCCATACTAAATAGCCTGGGATACTGCTGTTTCTCTCTGTAAACAGCTCTACAACTTTGGAAGCAGCTACGTGCACTTAAGACCCAGCAGATCCCCCGCTACAGCCCTACAGGGCTCTGCTGCATCCCTGAGCAGCGGCCACGGACCCTGTTTTGCCTGCCCTGCTACTGAGTGTTCTGCGTTCTTCCCAAGCTTCGTGGCTCTTTCCTCACAATATTTCACAGCACTTTAAAAACACAAATGGGCATAGCATCCCTGAGATTGGACATGGTGGGTTTTCTCCTTTTCACAGTTGTTTGATGAGCAAGAAAGAGGAAATGATTTTCCTAAAGTTAAGCCAAAGGAAGCGAGATCCAGGTTCAGGGACTCTCTGCCTCCTGCTTTTGAGTCACAGATGCTTATGTGCAAGACTGTGTGCCTGCAGTGACCCTATCCATGTCTGGCATGCAGTAACACTGCTTTCTCTACAGGTCCAGCTCACTGAGGAAGCAGAAATTAGAATAACTATGATTACAGTTGAAATAAAATCACCAGGGTAGACACAAGTCACTTCTTTTGTGCAGAAGTCCTACAGGATTAATAAACTTTCACAGAAAGCACTTTGAGATATACAGAACTATTACCTTTGACTATTTTCAAAGCCATTTTTACCTGCTTCTGCAGTGTGACTGAATTCCACAGACAGTTTCACAAACCTTTAAAAAGGGGAGTTGCTTCTAAGGCCGCTCTCATTTTGCCATTAATAAAACCGACCTCTGGAGGGCCTGCCCAGGTGACCTGATCCTTGTGCAAACTCAGACTGGATCCATACCAACTATGACTCCCAGGCACTCCGGAGTCCTTCACTCACCCTCCCATTTGCATTTGATGATAATTACTGTGCTCCAGTTAACAGCTTGGTTTCTGACGTTTCCCCTTTTTGTTCTGAAATGAGCTACTTCAGTGTCCCATGGGACATGGGAATCAGTCTCAGCACACTGCTGCTCCACAGAAAGCAGCGTCTGCTTTCTGGGGTAAGTTTTGTGGCAGTTGTGTTCTGCCAGTATGGATGCTGGAATTGGCAGGTCTTGAACCGTAATTTTCCCTCATGGCCCTGCCCTGTGACCTTCTGCAACCTCCCTCCCTATTCCCCCAAGTGTTACAGATAATCTAAGAGAAATCAAGGCATTTTCAGCTTAAGCAGTTGCCTCCATTCACTTGGCTCTAACAGCACTTGGGGTAAAGTGGACATTGACAGTATCTTCATGTCAAGTAAGAGTCCTGTATAAACACTCATGGCTTTTTCCAACAGAATTTCTCCTCCAAGCACGGTTTAAATGTGGACTGTGTGTCTGATAACTCGTCTTCCAGGGAAGCCATCAATGAGCTGACTCTGGAGGGAGCCCACAGTCCATTAAGCACGGATGCCCTAGGTAAATAAAGTGGTGATCATGATGTTGTTACAGGTTGTCTTGTAGCATGTTTGCTGGTTTTCACACCTCCTCCCTATCTGCCTCTACATTACATAGCAGACAAAGCATAACTGGGGCCTCTTCCACATCGCTGCTCAGTCTCTGTGCAGATAACCTACTACAGAGCAACTGCCACGTAGCTCACATGAAAGCACAAGCACATTTTCTGCTGTTCTCATGAAGGGCTTTTCCCTGCTGCTGCCTCAGCTCTCAAGCCCACAGTCACCATCGGCAGCTCTCCTGGCTTTAATGCATCAAGGACAGCTTTAAGAATATAAGCCTGATTCATATCTTATATGTCTTTCAAATGCATATCTTGTGATTGCTCTTGATTAACAAAGCTGTTAGAGGGAGGTGTTTTAGCCTGTTAATGCAGGAGGGATCTCAGTATCCTTTCTAACAGGAAAAGAAGTCATAAGCCAAAATTGTTTGTCGTAGTAACCTTGTCTCACTGATCTAAGATAACTGTCTAATTTTTTGTTCAGAGATGAATACAAGTACTGGCTCAGAGCTGGAGGAACTGGAGGACTCTGTGCAGGAAAAGACAGACAGCAATTCAGACACGGTCCTAGGGACCCAGCCCAGATGCCATTTCAGCCGACAACCTGTAAAATATATTCGAACACAGGCAAAAATGAAGCCAGTCATTCCCAAGTCTTCCAATTTGCCCTTGAGGACTACCACATTAGCCAACATGGCAATGGAGCCTGGTGCAGAAGGGAACCCTACCACCGACAGCAGCTCCCCAACAAAGGACATCCTGGAGGAGAGCACCAGGAGCAGCAACAGCTTGACCGACACAAGCACACTCAAGCAGCGCTTAGTAGGGAGACAGCAGCTCAAACATTTTGAGATCACACAGGAAACCGCCAGGATTGTCTCAAAGTTTAAAGTCGATGACACTTCTGCATCCCCTGAGCGTTTTCTGGAGAGCGCAGGATCTACTGAGAAAGCAGAGGACCTCAACCTGACATACCTATAGGAAAAACCCCTAAGGGTAACAGATAATAGCAATGGAAAGGGAGAGAGGACTGAAACCCTACACCTGCTGAACGAAGGAATAGCTATGGTGAGAATAACATCATATTTGTATTTACCATGCAATCTGGAGAAAAAGCACCAGCTGTGAACTTCCTGGCAGGCTTTCAGCTAACTCAGCATTTGCTCTTTATTCATTAACAAACCCATAAAAGTGATAAGAAGCAAGCCCAACGGCTCACTCTCTGGAACATGCCCTGTTTAGCATGAAGGACAATGCCAGAAGTGGAGGGAACACAGATTGCCTGGCTAGAAAGATGTCGCCAGGAAGGAGGCAACTGAAATGTAGGACATTGGACATAAAACATTCCCAAATGGTCATTTTCTGGCAGCTGCAACAAGCACTGATTTCTTTCATTTTTATTTCACAGCATTTTTGAGTGTAACTCACTTTTTGACTGTAATAGAACAGGGTACACAGGCAAAGCTCATGTACTCTAGATCCTTCTGCTTCTGTTGCTGGAGCTTCAACTTGCTAGTCAGCACAAAGCCATTCTGTAAAGGGAAAAAACACTGCTGTACTCTGAGCTGGACCCCATTTCTCCAAAACATTAATTCTATTTCCCTCAAAGCACATCGAGCTTCTGCAATACTTCCACGTGAAGCTGCTGCTGTCATGAAGGTGGCAAAACCCTGAACCCCCAGCAGAGAAGAAGATTTCTTGGATCTAAGACCAGGTTGCTCTGACTTGCTGGGTCTCCATCTCACCTGCCCATGGGTTGCCCCAATGCTCCTTTCTGCCTCCTGCAGCAGATTTTCTGTCCACCAAATTTTAACATGAGGACAGGGAGAACTCTGTCCTATAGTGCCATCTCGTGACGCATGCACAGGGAAGACAGGCTTCCTATACTGTTCACTCCCGGGCATAATAGCTTTGCGTTATAGGATGAGCAGCGTTACAGATTTCCTTGGCGTTTGGTTGTGTATACAGCACGAAAGTCAGATAACAACTTAAAAACTTCTGCACTAGGGCAGATTTCAGTGATTACCATCAGCTGCAGAGACACTAGGAGATGTATAAAGGCATCAGAGCTAAATGCTAAAGGAAAATATTACACTTTCCCCAAATAGCTCAAGAGGTTAAGCAAACTACTTCACAAATTTCTTTCGTCTCATCAACAGACTACGTTCTGGTCCTGTTTCTTAACAAGGCTGTAAAAGAAATGCTAAGGATCTATTCTTAGTATTTGTACAGTTCAGGCTAAAGAGAGTTTGCATCTCTGGAGCAATGTATATTTGTTAATATAGTGCTTTGAGTTCTTGAATACTAAATTATCTTTTACTGTAGAAGTTCTGTAATAAATTACTGTGTGTTTTATTATAAGCTTATCTTGTATTTGTTAAACATGAATAGGGAAGCCTTAAGTAAACACTCACTAGACTATTATTAACAGTGCCAAGTGCACACAGGTTTCTATAAAACAAAGGTAACGCTTGCCCACAAGAATTTATGATTTGAGGAACCAGCAGAGCTAGAATAACATCCCTGGTAAAAACCCTAGTTTCCTTTTCCTCCTGCACACTTAAATAGGAGATTCATTCTACGCAGGAGAAGTATTAGGGGCTTGTACAACACAACTCCTGCCATCCACCTCTGCCCTCTGCTTTTCCTTCCAGTGGTCCAATACATACAAAAATGCTGTTAGAGAAAACACACTCACTCTTACCTTGTAACTCCTCATTACTTGCTGCTTTCTGCAGAGCTGGTAATTTGTTGAGGGTAGGAACTGCCAAAGCAACACTTCCAGCCAGAGTTGTATGGCTGCCAGGTCCCACTCATGTGGGGAAAGCTTGGATGCGGGGTCTGAAACATCACTCTTCCTGCTCGGGATGGGGGTTTTCTGTCATCCAGCCACAGCTAACATGGCTTGGTTTGGAAACAGACACACTGAATTTTAGAAGAAACTTGGCAGGGAGGAAAGCATCATTTCCTCAATTCTTCCCACCTCCTTGAGGCTGCATCTTCACTTCAAAGGAACAGACTTAGCTGTATTTATGGATGGCAAGGAACAGGCAACAGGACTGTGAAGCACTAACAAGGAACAACCTCACTTCCCCATTCAAATTGGGGGGTGGAGGGGTGCTGGCAGAGAAGATCTTACAAACATCTGATTTTCACAGCAGCACCTTACATAAATGGCTAACTCTCCCACTCAGAGCTACGCCACAGAGAACAGCACCATTATCTAAGTAATTGATATATAAAGCCATAGCAACCCTCTCAATAAACCTTTTATCAGCCAAACAACCAATAAAGAAGTTTCTTACTTCAAGCTTTTTTTTTTTTTTTTTAAATTGGCCAATGTGAATTCAGAGCACAAAGCAACCAGCTCATCTCAGCCAGTCAACATGCTTCTGAGCTTCAGTCACTCCTCATGTCATTAAGTAAATTAAAGCCCCAGGTCCTCACAAATGAGGATCTCAGCTGGGCTGCGTACACTGGACTCTGAAATGAATTAGGGGAATTTAAGCACCTGGTCATTTTAGGCAGGGACCAAGAGATTCCTTTCTCTTGGAGAAGCCAGTCAGAGTTTGTAATTTGCTAATCACCAAGTGTTTAAATGCAGCCAGGCTAGTGACAAATTCTGCCCCAAATTTCCTGGCCTCAAAAAAAGGAGCTCTTTAGTTTACCTTTATCCTTCAAAAAAAAAAAACCAAAAAAACCAAAGCAAATAGACCTGCAGGTATCAGGAGTCTCAAGGGGAAAACTTCCCAGGTTTTTCCAGCAGAGACTGCTGAGGGATTACCTTTACGGTGTTCAAAAAATGCAAGGTAGAGCAAAGCAAAAGGCATTACATTTCTTTTCAGCAGGCCGAGGCTTTGATCCAATTCTTGATCCCATCCTTCTCTTTTTCCTTTTTTTTTCCTTTCCTCCCCATTTTAATTTTTGCCCCATGCTGTTTATTATTATCTAATTGGAGAAGCTAAATGGATGTTAAAACACACCTGTCAGATATTTCTTAAAATTACCCCCAGAAGGAGAGTCTTTGCAAACAAAGACAGTTCAGGCCATTTATTAGCTGGAAACAGGTTTCATTCACAGGTGTTTCCTTCTGAACCATCAGCACTTCTTCACCATTTGCCTCCCTAGAATATAAAGACAGGGATGAGGGAGCTACTTGTAGTCTGGGGCTTTGATGGAGAAGTATGGGAATTCAGTGGGATTCATTGCTGGTTTTCTGGAGCAGGCTTTTTCTAGGTGTTTTTATTCTTTGCAGAATCAATCCTCTAAGGGTAAGAAGTATTTGGTTATCAGGCTGTGTGCCTCAAAATGTCAAATGTGATAAAGTATCTGTTCTTTGTTAAAACTAATGCAAATATTAGGTATCATCACAAGAAGGTGGTTTATAGATTGGGGCCCCTTTGTAGATCACTTGCTGCTTGCTTTGAGAGGAGTCAGTGGGGCAGATATGCTCCCAGCACGCTAAATCTCTGTGGTTTCTGTGTAGTGTGTATGCATGTACACCCTTAGAGTATGTTAAGTGAATGTTTGTATGGAGAGAATCTGTTGCTGAATGTTTATGTCGGCAGGTAGGAAAGGCCTTTCCCCAGGTCAAGAAGGGGCCAGCAGAAGCAGCTATTTATAAAATGGCAACTGCTGTCTTCCTGAGGCTAGCTTGGGCACAATTCAGGGTTCTATTTGGGTGGGAGATTTCATTCCTTAAGTGGAGCAATATTAATGTTACCCCTGTGCAGGGTGCTTCCGTGCTCAGTTATTGCTGAAGACCAGTACAGGCCGTTACGTTCTGCCTTGCTATTCTAGCAGTTACCAGTAGGTACTAAATTTACTTTTATTCTTTCTTCTAAGCTGTTTTGTTGTCTTGCACCATAGCGGGTGGCTTAGCAGCAGGAGTGGCTGTGTATGTTGTTTAGTGGCAAAGGAAATTATTCCTATCTATACCTTGGACTTTAACACATCTGGAATACTGCAGTGTATAAAATAAGTCAGTATTATTGCGTTCTTGTTTTATTTTACTTTAAAAGCTGTCTTCCAACAGTCAATTAGCAGATCAGATGAGGCAGAGTGCTGGGTTGATGAGGTAGTGAAAAGTGAGCTCCTCTGCATGTCTTGCTGGGAGTTCATGCTGCTGCAGACAAACAGCTTTTGTTTTCTTCTTCTCTCTCCCTCCTGCCCCAGTATGTTTTGTAAATGTACAGATTAACAGTACCTATCCCATATGGAAGATGGGAGAGTGAGTAAACCAGGTATATGAATTTCTGATCAGCTGAACTCCCACATTTGAAATTCAGAAAACGCTTTGCTTGGGGAGTTTTTGCTAAAGATGCGAGTTACAGTGTGCTTCCATCCTTTCCTTTGTATTACAGGGCAGGCATACCTGTAGGTGTCATACACCTCAGGCCATTCAAGAAAAGCATGTGCAAAGGAAAGTCTGGAATGAACTAAATCAAATATGCATGTCTACCCATCCAGGCCCACAGCTTGTGGCTGGAATCCTTTCAGGGCACTGGCTGCTCTCCTCTATCATTTATTTTAAAAAAAGATGTGTAGAGCTGTAATTCAAGCTTTGCTTAGACAGCGAGTTTCAGATACTTGGCATCCAGGGCCCTGGAGATGGTCAGTTTTGTAAGTATCTTATAAGCGGGTTTCAAGGCAGTTGTATTTTTCAGTATAAATCTGTTTAATAAAGGAACATGTAGACTTCCTATGCCCTTTACAGGAATTACTTGGTTAAGGGAATATTTTTCTTAGAAGGAGCAAGAGCTTTCTTGTTGCTTTTAATACCTTTGCAACAGAAGAAGGCATGGAAGCAACTGACTGAAGTATTTTTCCACTAGAAACATGCCTAAAAGCTCAAGGCTTTAGGAAGTTAGTAAAATATCACCAAAAATGATCAGAAGTTCAGGATTAAGTGAACAAAAGCAGAAAAGACTGTTTCATTTGTAATGGAAACCTTGAATGTTATGGGCCAGACTGTGGCCTGAATCTACTGAAATCATTTTAGTTACCCCATGCTTACTGATATGCAAAGGGCAAACAGAATGTGGGCTCTGGTGGTGAAGGCAATGAAAACCAAATGGTTTTGGCTGCTGACCAGGCAGCTGGGTTTGCCTAGGAAAGACCTTGTGCTTAGACCAGGACTGCAGGACCAAGGCAGGACAGGAAAGGTTTGCTAGCTATCGCTTGAATGTGTTCAAGGGGTTTGGTGGGGGAGAGGCTTGGAAAGGAAGGGTTGTGCTGAACATACCTTTTGCTTGTTTAAAGTGGGGGTGTTGTAATCTTTTCTCCATGACCTCACTCTTGTGGGAGCTGATTCTTGAGGAAAAAACGTGAGACTTGCTAATGTGATTCAGTCCATTGATGAAGCAGTTGTGGGCATAATGAAACATCCCTGGAGTGAGCTGGAATCTTCACCTAACTGGGGAAAAAGCCGTGTTGCTGCAAATTTTGCTTGACCAAGACGGCCCCAAAGGCTAACTCTCTGGAGGAAGTCACATTTCTTCAAAGGGACAGATATTCCCTTTTCTTGCTCAGGGAGAGTAGCTGTGTGTCAGTCCCTGATGCTCTTGTTGAAGATAAAGCTGCAGTTGTGCTGCATCTGCTTATTCTGTAGCTGGAGGGTTTTCTGAATTGGTTTTGTTTTTTCTTTCTAGACTTAAGCAGAAAGGCATGTTAAATGCTTTTTATGACTCTCCAGCCATAAGCTGCAGGCATCTGACATTAAACCAAATGGAGACACAGGGGAAGTGGGTTTTCTGAAATAATCCCTATAAAAGCAAAGGCTGAGGCATGTGGAGCTTGAGTGCCTGTAAAGTTCCCTGACTTTCCAGTGAGTGCCAACTGAACAGGGAGACTTCATCTTGCTGGGTGCCAGCCAAGATCAGAGGAGTTCAGAGCAAGGCAGTGTGCAGCCTTCTTGCAAACGGAGACTGAGCTGAGGGCTGCCTGCATGTGGTTCACAGGAAGGGAATTTCCACCCAGTTTTGTTTTTATTGACAATAGTGTGAAATGCCAGATGAAATTATCTTTGGGTGAAGATGAGGCCGAGTCCCGCTTCATAAACACAGCATCCCGACTTGATTTTAACCTCGCTGTGGCTTCTAATAATGTGACATCATTCAGGGGCCAAGCTATTCTTTCTCTGAACTGCTGTTTCTGCCTTCGGTATTGCTTGTCTCTGTGTAGGATAATCTCCTTCTTCCTGTGTGAATTAGGAGGAGCAGCAGCAGAGGGGCCCCTAGACCATCCCGACTCCAAACAAAACACCGCTGCAAATAACCCTCTCTTCCCTCCCCTACCCTGTTTTCTCTCCACTGCTGCAGAACAAATGTTTTCATCTTGGGAGAGTGCTGGGATAGCCAGTAACTGGGCAGAAGGAAGTTAGCCCGCCAAAATCCATTTCCAGGATAGTTACCTGGGGCAGGTAAGAGTGGTGGTTTGCCAGGACATGGATGTGTTTGAGGGAATATCCCAGCTGTTTGTTCTCGGTTGTTTTTCCATCTTGTCTAACAAGGCAAAGGTGATGAGATCCAATGTTATGTTTTGCTGCAGTGCTCTCCCTGCTTCAATTTAAGGTGTTGTCTACAATATGGAAGAAGCTTTAATTCTAAGTGTCAAAACGCAGCCAGAGCAAACCTTGGGAAGGTGAAAGGGGGAGAGGAGTTTTCCAGGTTCTTTGGGATTTGTTCTGGGGCAATTGATTGTAAATGGTTGCTAACTTGTTGGAGGAAAGGCAAATTCCTGTTGTAGGCAAGGCTGCAGTGGGCATGGATTTCTTCCCTACCTCTTTGTTGAAAAGTACTCTTTGATGCTGTAGGCTTGCAAACAACAGCTCTGCTCCGCCTCAGAGTTGGCTGCTTTTCAGCAGCAGTGGGTGTTATGAAATTCCTGCATTTTTAACACTGATGTATATGCTGCTTTCCATCGAAAGATTTGGCTGTTAGCTGAAGTTGTAAGAACCGTGTTGTTGTTTCGTTGTACTCGAGGGAGTGCTCCTCCCTGAGGGTTTGGGAATCTCTGGGCCAGTTGGGACTTGGGAAGTATTAATTTGAACAACTGGTTCTCTGCAGAGATCTGCTGGGGGAGAGATGATGACAGAACTCCTTCCAGAAGGTTTTTAACATTCTTTGGATTCCAGGAGAGGGGTCTCAGAAAAAAAGAAAAAAAAAAAACAAAACCAACCCTTCAGATTGTCATCCATGGGAACAGTCACAGCTATAAGGCTTGAAGAAAAATATTGGCTTTAGGCTTGTTTGAAAATGCAGAATCTACTAAAACAATTAACTTCACTTTGAAAAACAGAAGTGTAATAAAGGGGAGGCAAACATCTGTTGTCTTTGGAAATGTTTCTCTACCAATTCTCTGCTGGGCACCAGAATGCGATCAGATCTGCCGGCTGCATCAAGATCAGGTTACTTGGTGACTCTGCTTGAGCAGCCTTTCTGCTTGGGGAGGGGGGAATGCTGCACAACACCCTATGAGCCCCTTCTGAACTGGTGGAAGCAGGAAAACTCATGAAGTGATTGGAGGGGAAGGGGGGAGACAGAGGGGCTGAACAGGATGGGTATCTGGTCTCCTTGGTCTTGCCTGTGTTCAGCATCTGGTACTCAATCCCAGTGTTGTTGGAAGGTATCTGAGCTCAGTCTTTAAGAAATCATTACACTGGCTGCAAAAGCTGATGTGAGGTTTTCAGGTGTGGTAAGTTTTGGGTTTGCAGGTAGCACCCTGAAAGGGTGAGGCTGTGCAGGGCCCAAACTCATGTAACGTGGTTAGAGACACAAACTAAATGGGTCTTGGTTCCTTCTAATATCCCCCAAACCTGAAAATAAACAGACTCCCAAATTTCTGTTATGCAGAGAAGCGAAGTTAGTTTTTTTCCTAGACAAAGGGACTAGAAAAATTGCTGTTAAGGTCAGGACTTTGAAACCTGAAATATTCCCTCGCCTCCATATGCATGCAGGTACAGTCTGTGACAGGCTTATGTGAGCCCTGGCCTGATCCAGTCTGAGATTTCTTGTATCTCCCTTTGTCCTGATACTGGTGTGTGGGGACTGAGTTGCAAAAGCGCTTCTGACCCTTTGTCAGCACTGGGTGCTCCGAACTTGCTGGGTCTGTCTGACGCGCTGAGCTATTGTGATGGACTGTTGACACTTCAGTTGAAACCAGTTATGCTGGGCTGTTTTCCTGATTGCTCTGGGTGTTCCTTTATGAAAACGTTGCCTCTAAAGCACTTGCTGAGTGCCACTTTGAAACCTTAAAGGAACGAGTAAATCAAAAGTATTTTTAGACTGCTGCCATCCCAAACTCCACAGCTGCAGAGCACGTGTGACTTCGTAACTGTCTGAAGCCTATCGAAGCCCGTGCTGCTGCCAAACAGTTGCTCTGACCTGGGTTCTGCTTCTTGTGCACCAGCATGGAGAGTTGGATCAGTGACTTAAACCCGTTGCTGGCAGCACAAGTGCTGGAGCAGACTGAAGGGTGGGGTGGGGAAATGGGGGGGGCTGTTTTATTGCAGCTTGGACTTGGGTCTCTTTGGTCTTAAACTAATAATGTAACCAAAAGGATAATAAATGCCTCATGGGAAGGTGAAGGATCTGCTCTGTGTCAGTTGAGTAAGATGCTTCAAATTTGAAGTGACTTCTTGTAACTACAATATTGTTGTAACTCTGTCTAGCTGCAGTAAGGACTTCTGGCTCTCTGTGTTAGGACTGGCTTTCTTGGTAAGTTGGTTGTTCTCTGCTATGAGAAAGCAAGCTTGTTAAACTATAGCTAGTTTTTGTTTGTTTGTTTTCCCCAAGAAAGGACTCTGGGATACCTGTTAGTGCAACTTTTTTCTTCTGCAAATGCGTACAGAAATCTTGTGAAAGGCGCCTGTGCCCACTAATGTCTTGTGGGTGGCATTACTGGCCTGAAGGTGCAGAATTTGTAAGCCGGTGGCAATGATCAATTCTTTCTGAGTTTCTGTAGCCGTTGTGAACTTTCCAGCATGATTTTGGCCTTGGGAGGCTGCAGGACATAGGGGTAGAATTTAGGAGGCCTGGTGCAATTTTTGCAGGACTCAGTAGTTACCCCTCTGCTATCTCTCTCAGCCTGTCCTATTCATCCATCTTTTCTTCTGCCAGTGTCACTACTACTCTGTTTCCATTTATTGGCTGCCCTGTTCTGTTAATGTGTCCTTGGATCTTTGGCCCTATCTCTTTCCCCTTTGTGCTGGGTTCTCTTTGTAAATCTTCTGCCTCTTTTACATAACATTACTTGGCTCTGCCAAGCTCTACGGTGTATCTGACTGGCAGCAGATTAGGGTTGTGCTTGGTGATAACATTGTTCCTTGGGGAACAGATGATGGTAGGAGGAGGGTGGGAGAGTAGGAAACTGGAGCCGAATGGAAATTGCTGGGGCCTTTGCAAGAGCAGCAGGCATAAATCAAAATGAATGGATGTTGTGAACTAGGTTTTTTCCTTCATAATTTATACAGCTATGGCTTGTTAGCACTAAGTGTGCTGTTGGTATTTGTATAGTACTTAGCAGGTAAGATAATCTCAGATGTGTCAAGGACTAGCTAGACTGACTTATCAGAAATGTGAGCTCTCTTTCTAGCAGTGACATGCACTTTCACCAAGTGGCAGGAAAGTCCTTTCCAGTATGTGCCTCAGTTTCCCTCGTGTCTCACGACATCTCCTTCTCCCCGCTTCTTCCCTGTTTCAAGCTTTCTTGCGCTGCACTGGGCAAGTGTGGCTGCTGTGGGGGATTTGGGGGGCCGGATCCTGACCTGACAGTCCACTTGAGATGTGGGTGCTGTAGTTGTAGGCTAGGAAAACAGCCTGCTGGTACCAAGGGAAGACAGTTCCTCCACCATGGGATGGCACATGGTCATTTGGAAGATCTGCTCCCCTCCTGTGGTGGGGCGAAGGCTCTGGGGCAGCAGGCGAGCATGAGCAAACCCCCACCACGGGGCAAACTGGTGCGGCGGGAGCGTTGGGACCAGAGGGTACCAGTTCCCACAGAGCAGCACCTTGCCGGCAGGAACGGTCCACGAGGGTGATGCTGGCGGATCGGAGCTAACTCGTTCCAGCCAGAACCGGAGGTGCTTGGAAAGTGGCTTTGGCCTCCATGAAGGCGGCAAGGATTCGGGTTACAGCTCCTGGGTCTCCTGGAAGGACCCGCCTAGGGGAGGACCCAAGGAGGGACGGGCTCATCGGAGCTTTTGCAAACTTGCCTCCCAGGAGCCAGTGTTTCGGAGCGGTCCGTGATGGACTCTGAGGCTGTAACGCTTGCCTGAAACTTTCCTGTAAGGCACTTTGCCTTTTTTTTTTCCGTTGCTTGGAAAGCACCTCTGCCCTCCAGAGATGGGGATCTCCTTGCTGGATAGCTGCTCTGGTTTCCTGTGGTGGGGAGACCAATGCTAAATGTCAAGTTTGGATGCGGTGGTTGTGCTTTCAGGTAAGAACGCTATTCTTTGGAGTAAAAGCTTGTACTGTTTATGGCTTAAAAATATAGCAGTGGCTTGAATGTTTGGCCTCGTAAATCCGTGTGCAGTGGACATGGGCAAAACAGGTTGGATTTGAGTCCCCATGAGCCTTCATAGATCCATTGTTCTGTCTTCATCAACGCTGATTGTGGTTATTAGTGGGAGCATAAATTCAGCCATTCATCTCTGTTCACTTCCACACTAGGCTGGCTGTCGCTTTGTTAACAAGTGTTGAATGTCTTCCCAGATCTCAAGGAGCTGACTAGCATTTTCCACTTTTGCAAGCAAGAGGAAATGGAGAAGGGAGGACACTTACACCTTTACTTTCTGTGTAAAAGGACTCTGAACTTACCGTGAACCTGGGGTGGTAATTAACTGAGTAAGAAGGGAGCCGGTGTATGCACATGGATAACGCTGGCAAGGAGAAAAGATGCGTTCTGCGCTCATTTTGTGTGGTGGTTGCTTCCTACCAAACTGCAAAAGCTGTACTCGATTTTAAGGGGGGAGACTTGAGCGGAGTTTGAGGTAGTGTGATTAGAGAAGAGGCTGTGTTTGCGTATTGCTCAAGGAAAGGGGCTGCTGAATTGTTGCAGCACGTAACTAGAGTCTTGTTTTACCGAGTAAACAATGCTAGTAAGGAAAAATCTTGTAAGATCCTGCTGAGGAGTGTAAGGCCATGGAAGGGGGTTGCTCGGACACTGAACAATAGACTCATCCAGCTCCTTTGTGCATCATGGCACCAGCCTGACTTTCTATCTGCTTGCTGCTATGGGCAGGGTGTTCCTCTTCCCCTGGCACTGCCTGTTAAATTTTGATTTGTGGCACTGTCTGCCCTTGATGCCAAGCTCCAAGGTCAGTTTTCTAATTGCAGGGTAGTGGTGAAATGGCACACAAGCTCCCAGAACCAGTCACAAGCATTAACCTGTCAGTCCCTCCTGGACCCCACCCAGCTCACAGTATTGCACAGATTTAGTTTGTAACCTACGCACATTGCAGAGGGATTTGCAACTCTCAAGCTTCTCCCTGCGCTCTAACTGGGTCTTGCTTAAAGAAGCATTTCGGGCATTGTCATTAGGATTAATGCTGAGGGGCTGTTTCTCTAGATTTGAGTATTACACATGCAGAACACAGCTCCTTTGTGGGTTTGCACAGCTCTAATCCCCTCCCCCAGTAAACATACCATTGAACCAGCACTTGTATAATGCTTTGAAAAAAGTTCCTAATTTGCCAGGAGGAAGTTTATGGGGCCTGTCATAGCTGTGGGATCTTTAAAATTTGCAACAAAATAAGATTGGTCTCCATAACTTAGTGGCAATTTTAAAGCTAGTCTTATCTGGATTAAATTTGTCTTGGTGTCAGCCCAAAAATTACTGAGATTAAGACCTAGATCCATCAGCATGTTATTTCACTGTGGTATTTTAATGTTCCTGAAAAATTGAAGTGTAGTGTGAGCTGTCTTTGTGCTACACTGTGCACAGGGAAGTGCCTGTTCTGTTATGATCCTCATTGTATCAGTTAAACTTTTATAACTGGGGGGGGAACAGTTATGCTACTCCACAGCAAAAATGTGAATGGGTTTAAATGGCATTTGAAACCTGCTTGTTCATGTGGCTGGACAGTGTTCTCCAAACCCTGATACCGCTTTCATTTCTTTCCCCCTTTCTTTCCTGAGCATCCACATGTGTAGTCTTAAAAAGGTGAAGTGACTTACCTAACTTCAGCAGTAATTTCCTTTATTTGGGATTAAAGCTTTCAGAAATGTTTAGAGGAAACTCTTTTGCTTAAGAATGGCCTAGCCTTTGATTTGGTGCCTCCCCAGATACACCTAATGAAGGTGGTCACCCATCTGCCTGTGATTCACAGCGGTTGCATTTGTCCTGTTCCTAGGCTTTCCTCCCTTGTTCTTCTATCGCTTTCCTCTGAGCCAAAATACTCTCAAGTTACCTGCCAAGTCACCACATGGTATCTCTGCAGATCCCACTTGGTTGCCTTCATCTTGTGCGCTGCGTTTGGACTGCATGACTCCTGAACAGCTCTACAGCTTGAGATCTACGAACATCCCATGACCTGAAAGGAAAGATGGACTTGTTAATGTAGTACTAGCCCATGACTCCATCCCCTGGGGCAAGTTGATTCCTCTTCTGCCTCCTTGTCCTTTCTTCCTCACCAATATTTGTAAAAAATAGTATTTCCTTATTCAGCAGACTTTAAAGTGAATTAGTTCAGTTGTGTAGCTTTCTCACCTTATGGTAAAGACAGCCTATGCTGAAGCAGGCTGATACAGAGCCCATTATGGCAGCAGAGATCAAAAGTTCAGCTGCAGGTATGATAGGGTTTTCCTGGCTCAGCCATCTTGTTTGCACAACTTGGCATGTGTGCAGGCAGAGGTAGGTGCGGTGCAGGTGATAACAAACTGGCCTGCCTGCAAAGATATCTCCTCCCTGTTACTAACAGCAACCTTGCTGCTATGCTGAGAGCTCCTGCTGAAGTGTCCCAGAAAACTCTGCTGCCTAGAGAGTGGAGGAACATGCAACTAATTAGAGCCCCTGAGCTGTGTTTTGGTTTCGGGGATGATTAAAGTGAATTGTGAGTCGGGCACTTTGGGTTTTCTCCCTGTCTGAAGAGGATGGTACTCTTGCTGTGTGGTCTGTGTTAAGCTTTCTCTAAAATGAGAGTGATAGTTGAGCTCATGAGAGGACAGGGAGAACCAGTGACTTCATGTGCGGAACACACCAGGGTAAGGAAAAACTGTGTCATTTTTCAGCACCTCGATGCCACAAGGAAGGAGGCTCCAAACTGGGTTTGCCCATCCCAGCGGGAACTGCAGCCAGCCCTGACTTGAGATTTCCAAGCTCTTGGTTAGGAAAGGAACATGAACATCTGCTGTGGGGTGTGATGATCGGGCTTCTGCTCATCCCTTCGGTTTGTTCATGGTGCTTTATCTTTTCGTGTTTTCATTTTTTTTATGGACAAGTAGCACAGTTAACACCTGCTCAATTACTGGGTTTAAATTTTGACTCTGTAAGGTAAAACATCCTTTAACTTAACCTGCTGCTTCATGTTTGGCTGTCCACAGGACAGGATGTTAGATTACCAGAGGTATATGGGCTTTGAAAATTAATGCTTAACGTTATGATCCAGATGAATGGCTTGTCTGGTCTTGCTCCCAGAAATGCCGAGTGTGTCAAAGAAATGTGAAAAGTCCTTCTTGAGACTTAAACATCTTTTCCTATAAAGTTTTTCCACTGACTTCAATGAGTTTTGAATTGCAGCCTTGTTCCAGATCTGGAAGGGGAGAAGGGAGTTGCCTCCCTTGTTGCACAGGTGACTTACTGGGTGATACTCTGAAGTTGATACTGTGGATGCTGACCCCACACACTTGTGTAGTCTGGAAGTGCTGCAGGGGTTCCAGATGATCCGGCTCTTCCAGAGATCCAGCCCCACAGTTGTATGTGCTGACTTTTTGCTACTGTTTACTTTTCGGGGCCAAGGAGCTTGTTTCTGCCCAGCTCTTTGCCTCTCGGCAAAGTTTGGGAAGTACTTACCTGTTTTGGAAGGATCAGCAAGCGCTGCGCATAGAGCAGTGTTCGGAAGCAGCTGTGCATTACATTAGCCTTTAAGCAATAAAACTACCCAGGAAAGATGAGATATGTGTGCTCACTGAACCAGAAGCAGGAGTCCTGGGGACTGCAACAGCTGCAGAGGCTCAGAGTCTTCATCAGAGTGTTGTTCAGTGATTGACTGATAAACCTTCTTTGCTGCTGCTTTGTTTTTACATTTTTGAAGTAGGACATCTGGGACAACAGAAATAGTTTTGTCTGTCATCCCCATGAAGCTGCGTGGGCGGGACAGGGAGAATCTCTTATCAGATCTGGCAAACCTTATCTCCTCCCATGAATGTTCAAGGTTTTGCTGCATCCTCAATATGGCTTTGAGGACAGATGAGGACTTGGCCTGTGAGATGTGTAGCTCCGTCTCGAATACAGAAGTGGTTTTCTGTTGCTCGTGTGGTTGTTCCTGTGTTTCAAGCTCCTCCCTGCCTCCATCTGTGTCAAAGGCATTATTGTAATGCTCAGCATCTCCCTGGCTTGTAATAGTTGTATGTGTGTGTGCGGGCACAACAAGCTAACGATACTCTCATCCCTCTTTAGGACAGCAGCAATGAAGCACTGTTTTTACAATGAGACTGTGGGGTTCTTCTACAACAACAGCCGCAAAGAGCTGACTACATACTGGAGGACGAAGGATGTCCTGGTAGTTGCCCTGGGCCTGACAGTGAGTGTCATTGTGCTCCTGACCAACCTGCTGGTCATCACTGCTATCATCATCAACCGGCGTTTCCACTACCCCATCTACTACCTGCTGGGGAACTTGGCAGCTGCTGACCTCTTTGCTGGCATCGCATACATGTTTCTCATGTTCCACACGGGACCTAGGACAGCAGAGCTCTCCCTGAAGACCTGGTTCATCCGTCAGAGCCTGCTGGACACCAGCTTGACAGCCTCTGTGGTGAACTTGCTGGCGATCGCTGTAGAAAGGCACCAGACTGTTTTTACTATGCAGTTACACAGCAAAATGTCCAACCAGCGTGTGATGATCCTCATCTTCTGTATCTGGGTCACGGCTCTGCTCCTGGGGCTCATCCCTTCCTATGGCTGGCACTGTCTCTGTGCCCTGGAGAAGTGCTCCAGCATGGCACCGCTCTACAGCAGGAGCTACCTGACCTTCTGGGCCATCTCCAACCTGGTCATCTTCCTGATCATGGTGGTTGTGTACACACACATCTTCATCTATGTCAAAAGGAAGATGACACGGATGTCCAAGCACACTAGCTTCCACCCCCGCTACAAGGAGACCATGATCAGCCTTGTCAAGACGGTCACTATTATCCTAAGTAAGTCCACTTGCTGTAGTCAATCTAAATGACACTTTGATCCTCCATCCTGGGTTGTGTGGGGTTGGTGAGGTGAATCTGCTCGGGACAACATGGAAGATCGGGAAGTGACATTCTGCTTCCCTGGTCTCTGAAGCTGCTGGGGTGATGGTTTGGTTGGCTGCTGAGGAACTCGATGGTGTCAGGACTCTGCATGAATTGTGTGTGAGCTGTAATGGGAGCAACCTGGCAGACAGAGGGGAGGGCAAGCTCCTGAATCCCTTGCCCTCTGACATGGCTGCTCCTCTGGTTAGCAGAGACAAGAGGAACTTGGTAATATCTGACTGCTCTAAGTGCAGGTGCTTTGGGCACAGAAGTAGCTCTTCTATGTGCTCAACTCCTAGTATGCTTCCCCAATAGAAGGGTAGAATGGAATTGGGAGCTATAATCAGGCCTTGATCAAGAAACAGCACTTAGTTCATCCTTTATTAAAGGATGGAGAGAGGCTTGGGGCAGATATTCCAAGGTGATGGGAAGAGAGAATGAGGGAGTTACATCCAAATTCCTTACTGTTTACTGGAACAAAGCACTGAACTCTGTTCAGATTTTTTTTGGAGCGGCTCAGTACAAGGTCTCAATCTGCTTGGGTAAATACATCCCTGGGAACTCTCAACTCTTAGTTCGAGCTGCTCTCGTGAGCTTGGGATCTCCAGCAGAGTGCTAACTGCCTGTCAGTCTGTCTGCATCTGCAGTCTGTAGTGCAAATAAGAGCAGATCAGTGACTGGAAGTGGTTGGCGCTCAGGCTCTGCCTCTGCAGGATATTTAACTTTCTTTGGATATGTGCTGTTCTGTCCAGTGCTGCACATCTAACAGCGGAGGCTGGTGCCTGTATTGTGCTTTCAACAGCTTATGACTCCATGATTTCTTTAATCTGTTTTTTGCCTTGTGCTTTAATGGTCTAACAACCTTTCTTTAAAGTGAAATAAATCAATGCGCTCAGATCTTCCGCAACCCAGCTCGACTCTGGGCCTATGGTCACAACCCCTTGCTTGCAAATCTTCCCTGATAAGCGCAGAATTTGCTCCGTCAGGAAAACCTTGTAGCTGCAAACAAAGACTACTCCCTTGTGAACTCCTGCTGGCAAAGCAGGGCTCAGCAGGGGAGGGGAGCAGGGTGGGAGCAGTGTGGGGGGGCTGTTGGGCTGCTTGGTGTGTCCCTGCTTGGGGGCATGCTGGCTTGCCAGGTCCTGTTGCAACTTGTGAGCATCGAAACTGGAGTTTTCTGCCTGTTCCTGCCTTTCCTGTGATGTCGTCTTCCCTGCCTCACAATCTCTCCATCTCTTGCATGCAGCTGGGAGTTCATTACTGCCTTGGAGCTGATCAGATGCTGCACAGAGGGTCAGAATGATTCACTTCATATATTTTACACAGTCCACAGTGGAGAGAAGTTGTTTTGTTCCCCCTTCCTTCCCAAACGGTATCAGAGGGTCACCCTGTGGTGTCAGCAGGACTGCTTAATTTTACGGGGCTTCACAATATCAACTGGAAGAGGGTTGGCTGGATGGAGATGCCAGCCAAGAAGGAACAAGCAATTCACCCTTGGTGCATCACCTTGTTTTGGGAGATCCCTTTCCTCTTGATGTCTCCCCTTCTGGCTTGAGTGAGGAAAAAGCTTGGGCCAGAGGTGTCTCAGAAGAGCTGCTGTGGTTTCATGGGGAGTTGGGACTGGTGTCTGAGGACAGACAGAGTGGGGAGGAAACCTAATGTGGAAAGTTGAGGGAGACTCAGGAGTACATCAGGCCTTTGGGACTCTTGTAACCAAAGGGTTTTCCCTTCCTCTGCAGAGCAGCGTCGGACAGAAGCAGCAGTTGGTTCTGTACGGGTCCCTTGCACAGGAGGGAACAAGGGAGAGAATTGCTCAACTCTGGGGAAAATACCTTTCTGTTTGCATTCAGTGTACAGAAAATTGAGACTGCAGAGGGTTTTTTCCCCTCCCTGTGAAAGCCCTGGTGTAATTCTTTCTCCACCCTCTCATTCCCCAGCCTTCTGCAAACTTGGACTCTGCACAGAGGAATACTTTGCGCCTTATGCATCAGAGGGTGTAGCTGTTGGTGAGCGTGTGAGGAAGTTGAGGGTGCGGTAGGAGCTGTCTATGTGTGCCACTTCATTGCAAGGCAAGGTAGCAGCGGTTGATAATCCTGCAGGTCCTGGGCATTAAGAACAGGTCTAGGAGCTGACCTGGAAACCAGTAATAAGTCCAAGGTACATCTGGGAACTAGGAGCAAATTTTCCCACAGACCAGTTGAGTGACTCAGGATGTGATGATGACCAAACCACAGGGCAGAGTTGTTAGTGACCATGCTGTGTTAGATTATTAGGAGTTCAGGCTTCCTTCTGAATACTTTAGCTTCCATTAGGGAGCAAGGAAGTCAGCTGGATTTGCAGGCGAAGGCCCCAGACTTTTTAGGTACCTCTTTTCGTTTTTCCCCTCTCATCTTTACTCTTCCTCTGGCTTTACTTAGTGCTGCTGGAAGCCACTATTTAGAGAATCTGGCTTGCCTTGTGGATGATGAAAACCTGGCTAAAAATGTTACATCACTAAACAAGGAGGTCCCGTTCCTGCAGGTTCACTCAAGATAGAAGTATTGGACATTCCTTCATGACAACCAGGAATCTTTTGTATATTTGCTAAATTTAAAGGGGGTAATGTCATGTCTGCAAGTGTGGGGAAAGCTGCCTGGCCCAGATGTGTGGCTGCTGTGCTGACCTTCTGGGAGCGTGATTTGCTTAAATAAAAAGGGTTACCTGATGCAGTGGCCTGAAATTGGCTGGGAAGTCTCCCAGAAACCCTGAAGATCCCTCCCAAGTGTTCCTTGGACTTTTCACCAGTGCAGCATTTCACTCAATAACAGCTTTAAATTCAGCCTTTCGGTTTTGGTGCAGCTCCTCTGGCTGTTGTTCTTTCCTGACAGATGTTTTTCAGTAAAGGGTGTAGTTGCAAAGTTCCCAGAAAGTCTTGTTCTTTTCCACCCTTTCCCAGAAGGCACAGCAGGGTGCAGTTCCTGTGCTTTAAGATACAACCTTATGTATGACTTCCAGGAGCACTGATGGGCGAGTGCTCCATTTGCGTCAGCCTTAAAATCATGACCGCAAAAAGGGCTTTAGGAGCCGCAGGCACCTCCCACTCCGTCATGCAAAACAGCAATTACCCTTTTGCCAAAGAGCTTTGCAGGTGGTGGCAAGAACATAGTATCAGCCCGACTGAATCAGTGGTGGAGTTTGTCCAGCTCAGTCCTGGTGTTGGCCAGCCCATTGCTTGCCTATTTTCTGCTCAGCATATAGCTGTGTGAGAGACTTCATTGGAGTGCCCCAGGTGTTGGCCAGGACTCTTCTAAACTCATGCTGTTAACTAAAGCCCCCATAAACCATATGGACAGTGGAGATTATTTTGGTCAAGATGTATCACCCTGGCTCTTCCCTAATTTTATGACCTGCTTCCCTTTTTGGAGGGGGTGGCACGTAAATAGGAAATGTGGAGACTTTATCTTCACTCTGTAAATGTAATGATGGAGACAAGAGGAGGTAAGTGAAAGTACTTGGAAGTGTTGTTCTGAGTGAAAGGGATGGGGAAGGTGGAGGGGAAAGCCAATGCATCCATTTTTAGTATTTGCTGATTGAATCCTTGGTCTTCCTCCAAAGCAAAAATATAGTGAATCTAGTGGGGGGGGGGGGGGTTGTCCCTATTTAACTTTTTTCATGAGATAAATTCCATTGAACATCTTTATGGTGAATGACTGGGCAGGGCCAGGAACCTGCTTTTTCTCTAACATAGGTTCTTCTCTCCCCAGGTGCTTTTGTTATCTGCTGGACTCCAGGACAAGTTGTGCTCCTCCTGGATGGCTTGGGCTGCAAGAGCTGCAATGTTCTAGCAGTGGAGAAATATGTCCTTTTGCTGGCAGAGATCAATTCGTTGATAAACGCTATTGTCTACTCTTACAGGGACAACGAGATGCGTAGCACCTTCCGGAGGATCCTCTGCTTTGTGTGTTATAGGAATTCCAAATACACCCCCACGGTGGTGAAGTTAAACACCACAGACCGCAGAACACTTTCTCAGAACGGGCACTTTACTGTGGATTCCTCTATTTAGCTCTTGATCAGAGACAAGCATGGTGCTGAACAGTGGCTGCTTTCTGAGCAAAAGAGCGGAGGCTAAGAGCGACCTGCTTCTAAAGCAGTAGAGACTTCTTTTATGTGCTCAAGCATAAATATTTCTATAGAAACTTGTCATCGATAAAGGACAAGGTGCTTTTAAGGAACTGCTGGATGGTGCATTATTTAGGACAAACATACTTTGAGTAGTATTCTTATTAAAGACTGCTATTTCTAATGCAAAGTTGATTTAATTTAGCAGCATCTAGAAGTATGCTATGTACAACAAGAATCTCGTGTGATCTCTCAGCAAGCAAAGTATTTTCTTGGTACTTCAGTATTACTGCCTTCAGAAATAGTCATTCCAGTGGTAGCGTACTCCAAAGAGCCAAAGCTCTTCAGCTTTATGTGTTGCTTCCTAAACAGAGCTGCTTAGTGTTTCCCCAGAGAGTCTTATTCAGGTCGTGTTCCACCTGCTTCAGAAATTATATTCTTCTTAAGGCCTCTTCCGAGAGGAATCTGTTTGAATTGTTTCCTGAGAAGCAGATTCCTGCTTTCCTAAGTGTCCATTACTGAATTTCAAAGTACTCTGGGCTTTTGGAGGATGTCTTAGGAGCACCTAATTCTTTCCTAAAATGGAGAGTGGTGCTGTAACTCACTGCAGTTGTGTTTGTGTTCTGCTAAGTGATACCATGTGGTATTCACAAGTTCATTGCCTATTCATAAACGTGGAGTGAGTCATGTTCCCATTAAACCATCTTTCTACTCACTGAAAGCCCTTTGGGACAGGTTTAGGTTGGATTCCAAGGCAATCAGCATTTTTGCCTTAGGTTTTAATGTGCAGTTTGTACCTTAATACTCAACTGCCCAAATAATGTGTTAATAGTCTGTTCGAATGTAGTCTTTCTCTCAGCAAACCACCATAAGAAATTAGCAATATTAATTAATATTAGTGCACATAGGATCCAGTTTTCTGAGTAAGTCCATTGGCTGCATCTGACATGTAATGTAAACTGTCACTCTTGATTGCGAGGCCAGACTGGAGGGCAGATGCTCTGCTGGTGGAAGAATATTCATGGCTGAAAAACTGTAAACACTTCTCCAGGTTTCCTTCACACTATTAAACTTCAACAGTGTGAGTGTGCCTGTGACAGTCCAAAATTGAGGGTTAGTTGTTCACCATGGGCTTCTGTGAGAGCAGGGAGAGGCTAACAGAAGGCAGGTTTTGGAATATTGTCTAAATTTATAATTTGGTTTTGTTTTTTGTTTTGATTTTTTTTTTAATAAAACAGCCCTGTTCTGTCAGATGATCAGCTTCCTGACTGATCACCTTAGTTGGCTTTGCAGAGAAGACAACTTACTGGAGGCATTGTTACTCAGATGTGTGTGTATGGACTTTTTCTTGCAGAACATGGTCAGGAAGTGACAGTGTTAAGGTGACAGTCTCCTGAATTGACTAAAACAGTCTTGGAATATGGTTCCCATCTCCGTGTCCCAGAGACTTTTTGAATAAATATTTTGTCCTGGGTTTTAGAAAAGACTTGGAGTTTTTCCCCTGTGTCCCTGCTCTGAAGCCCTGGGAAAAGTAACATCCTCCAGTTGTGTGATGTGATGCTGGAAGGGAGGGATACTGGTCTGTGTGCTTGCATCCATTGTGACTTGCTGCGCAGTGGCCCTGCTACTGATCTGCCTTCTAGGTAGGTTGCCCTTGAGAGTATCTTGCAGGACTGTGCATGTGTGGCTGGAGGGGTTATAGCCTCCAGAAAGAGCGTGGAGAGAACTGGAGGAAGTAATTTTCAGCCAGCCATCTGCAGCCAGAGCAGGGAGTAAGGCCACAGCCTTGGTCCATTGCTTGTAAACACCAGAGTTGGCTGGTTTGGGGAAATTTCACACTATTAAAGCATACCAGGTGGTAGGGCTAAGAGAAGGTGTAATTGTATTTTTATTGCCAAAGATGACTTCTAGTTACTTTTACTTTCCCTGGCAAATACTCTTATTGGGATACAGGTACACACTGCAGTGGAAGCAGGTGGTGAATTAGCAGTAGCTGGAGGAAGACAGTAATAGCGAGCATCTGGAAAGCTGTTACTGGGAGGACAGAACAAACTTGGACCTTTTCTTTCTGCTTTCCTGAACATCCCTAAATCAGGAAGTGCATGAATCCTACTTCATGCAAAGCTAATTTTACAATTAAATACATGCTAAGCTCTGCCTTTCTTTTACTAACAAAGGGGGAAGGAGAAAATATGAAAGTTCATATTGTCTCGGTGTGGGATTAATACCAGTCTGATTTAACTGGGGTGTGTGTAAAGAATTGACTGTACTGCATTGGGGTGTGAATGAATCTTTGTAGTGGGTGAGATGACGCTTGGCTCCTAGAAGACCTGCCGTTGGCTTTTATGCCCAGTTGGGTCTTTAAGCTGTACACGTTCTTCCCTGAGGGATCTGGTAACTAGCCTGACCTCAGCCTTCTGCTGGCTGCTTGTCGAGCCGCGTTTAAGCAATGCGATCCCACTCTGACAAGCGCTTTCCTGTAAGTACCTGCAACACAGGCTGACTTTAAGTCATTGACAACAGACTCTTGATGCTTTACGATCACAATATAGAGAGGGTCATATCTGAGGGTTTTTTCCAGTATTTTAAATGGTTTATTTCAATTTATCCTAACTGCCAAACCAATGTAAATACTAAAAGAACTGTCATATACAACACTGATGGAAAGTATATCAAGAACTTGACCAGTTTGTACCCGGCAGAACATCCTGACTCCCTGAAGGATGTCAACCCTTTTTGTATAAAAATGGACTCTGCTGAGTAATGGTAATTGAATGTACAAATGCAGCTTATAGTCTAGCAGTCTTCAAAATGCAGGATTTCACAAAGGTAAATAGCAACTGATTACTGTAAGGAGGAGGAAAAAAGTCCCAGACCTTTCATGGAGCTTGTTTCTGAGTGATGGCTGGCACCCATCAGGAATGGAGGCAGGTTGCCTGAAATTCTTCAGTGAGATTTCTCTTCCCGAGTGACTTGGGACCCTTGGATTTTTAGTTGTTTCCAGCTGGCTGTAATAGATGAGAGAGCAGGAAATTAGAAGTCATAGAAACTAGCCTGGAAAGTGCTGTTTTCAGTGAGATTTGAAAAGAAATAGTGAATCAATGAGGCAGAAGAGATAGGAGGAGGATTTTAACTGCCCTTCCAGCAATGAAGATGGGGGGGAGGGAAGAGGGGGAGACATAAATGGTGTATATAAAACACATATCACAAAAAAGAGGGGTTTAGGTTGTGCAGTATTCCAAATGACTTTACTTTCTAGTTTTATTTGGAAACAAAAAGCCTTGCCCAGCTACATGGAGGCAGGAACCACGTTGCACTGTGTTTTTTTCACTCAGTTTTGTGTTCTGAACAAGATGCTGCAGAAGAGGGTGTGGTGTTACCTGATTACATGTTCGTTTTCCAAAGCTGCTTAGAAGACTTTAAATATAACTTTATCATTGTATGCAGAGCTGGATGCTGCCAGGTTTATGGGATAGCTTGTTTTTTAATTCATGATCCATAACCTATGGTGTGTCTAGCTTAAATGTGGCAATATCCTTCTTCTCAGTTTGAGAAGACCCCCTGCCTTTTTTTTAAATCACAGTGTGAAATTGCCTTTGAAGGTTCATTGCTGGTTTCATCAAGCTTTTTTTTTTTTTAAGAGGAAATCCCCTTGAAATTAGTGGGGGGGTGGGGGGGCTGTTTTGTGGTTTGTTTTTTTTTAGGCATGTGAGATTGGTCTAGGCTTAGGGTGTGTTGGGTGGGAGGAAGGACGAGACACCTAGGAAGTACTTTAAAGGGATCAAATGTGGGACAAGTGAGAACACACAACTTGATCAAAGATAGGCCGTATGGTTCCAGGAATGAGAGGTCATGCCTTGCTGACTGGTTGGAATTCCTGAAGCAAGCTGCTGCCAAAAGTAATATGGATTTTGGTGTGTTTTTTGGGGAGGGTAGCACTGGAGATTAATACTGTAGGGACTGATGGACACTGAAAGTTTATTTTATTGAAGAAAAAAAAAAACAAACCCCAAGAAAACCCTAAACCCAACCTGCAGGAAGGGGAAGGACAGAATAAGGGGGAAAGTGAGATTAATAAGGGGAAGCTGGGTATGGTGGGTTTTTCTTCATTTTTAAACTTCAGTTTGTCATCTCTCTGACCTACTGAGACACAGAAAATGAAGATCAAAGTTTCTGCTAGACTGTAAGTGTAGTCAATGCAGAAGTTAAGCTTTTTGGAGTTAGTTCTGCTTTTCTAAGTCTTGGGCAATAGTGGAATATGATGACTGAGAGTTTATTTTTAATGTGCAAGGGTGACTGGTGTGACACCTGGGGCCCCTGGTCTGCATAATGGTGGTAGATAGTTTAGGAGCCTACCCATACATTTGCATTGCGCTCCCCCCGCCGAAGGCCAGCAAGGAGACAGCGAGCACCTAGAAGCTTTTATAGGGCGAGTTCTTCTTGGCTTAGGACACACATTAGTGCAGTTGTGAAGTGAAGCCTGGTATCTCTCTGCAGTGGATTGGCATGTGTGTAGCCAAGGTAACTGAAGATCACACTGATGGTGTAGTAATTACTTCCCGCGGTATTTCTGTGAAAAGCTTTTCTATAAAAAGCACAATGTTTAGCAGCAGAGGTTGGGTTTCACAAGTCCTCGCTCCCACACAATATGTGAGTGTAACTTCTCTGAGAAAAAGTGAGAAGAACCTGTGTCTCATCTGAAAGCCTGGAGTCCAGTTTCAGATGGACTTTCTGGAAGATGCTTCTTTTCTAACTGGTGGTCTTGACCAGGTGTTGTCCTTACACTGTGACTGTTACAGAGAATACAGCAGGCACAAGAAGGAAGAGGTAAGGAGGGGCTCCGATTTCCCTGCATTTCCCAGCAGGGAGAATAACTGTTCTTTAGTTGTTTGCACCCATTTCCTGACAAATGTCACCTCAGTCTGTTCTGTGGCAGAGAGCATTCAGCTGACTTCTGCTTGGCTTACATCTGGAAAGGACCATTTGGTTGAGTTGCATTGACCCTTTTCATGGGAGAACCAGTCTTACTCTCCCAGTTTTTCTCTGCTCACTGAAAGCAAGGAATACAAACTGGAAAAAATGTGCCCAGGATTTCTCAGATTTTTCAAATGTGTCTGTAGATGTTTCTAAAGCTTCAGTGTCCCCATCACACCCTTGATGTCCCGAGGACTGTAGGGGAAGAATGTCCAAAGGCAGCAGGAAAATATCTTCCTCCTAAGTTTCATAATCATGGGCTCATCTAGATTTCAGTGCCACCAACCAGGAAGTAAAAGGAGCTTGCACGTTGGATTTCGCTTTGGTGTAGTAATTTTTCATAAAATTATTTATTTGGTGCTTCCCGCCTCTGATTTTTAGCACTTAACACCCACTTTTGTCTTGGTAGGAGTAATGCAGCATGGTATCTGGAGGTACCAATGGCTAACTGGCTGCTGTGCTGTATGGTGACAGAGAAACAGAAATGCTTTTGGCACTGCTGCTTTTCTCTTCTTGCTGTCTCCATGCCTTGGGGACCTTCACAGAAGTGGTACTTTCTGTTATTTTTTCTCTGGCTGTCAGGGAAATTGCACTTTTTATTACAAATAGTCAGAGATCAAAGATGCATCCTTGTATCTTGATGTTTTCTGGTATGGGCTGTTGCGAGTGTAATGCAGCTTTCAGTGCCAGATCAGTTTTATTTTACCATTTCCTTAATCTGGCTGTAAGAAGTGACTTAGCTCACAGCCCAAATCAAAGTAAAACTCACCTATGTTTGGAAACCCTGACAGATCATGGTGAGTCCAGGAGGCACTTCACAAATATGAAAGCCAAAGCCAGCGCATCCCAGACATGTGTCACCACAGTGCTGCATGTGGTCTGAGGCATGGACTGTGTAGTCATCTTCATCTGCTGTAACAGTGCTTGATGTTCCCGAGGCTGTTGCAGCGGCAGCCAAGGGGTACGTAAGCAACTTGAGGTTGAAGCTGCAGGACATGTGCATGAATAACCACAAGCACAGGTCAGAACAGTGTGACTGTGCACACGATGGGATGCAGCTCTCCAGAGCCTAGGGAGATCTCCACAAGTGGTGTTTTGAAATGGTGAGTGTATGATTCTCGTTGGAAGTAGCTCACGAGTGCCCTTACTGGCAGGAAAACCTTGGCAGCTGCTGCGGGGATGGGGGTAGCTGTTGTGCAGTGTGCTGTAGCCTTCGTCCGCCGGGAGGCAATGTAAGCCAAGCTTTTTCACCGTGTGTTCTCTTGTTCTCTGACATTTTGTGTCCCCTTCTCCCCTGAGAAGGGGGGATGCATAGGCTCCCGTCATCCTATTGGCACTTTTTAATGCTCTCACTGGCACCTCTCAATGCTCCATGGAGGGGCTGTGCCACCCGTGCTGTCACCAGTATGTGAATCTAGGAGTTGGGTGACGTTAGTTGTGGCAGTGGAGCCTGCTTCCCACAACTTCCCGGTTAGTTTTGGGGCTGAGCAAAGCCTCTGATCTGTGAAACCAAGTTCATATGTTCCGACTTACAGGACACTGACAGCAAGCAATAGTCACAGATGCAAGAGCAAGGTGAGAGTTTCTGCCCATATGAATGGCATGCAGGTGTAGTGGGCAGGTATCTTCATGCATGTACATATAACTTACATGTCTTATGGGCAGAGGCATTGACAAATAAGTCTGTTGGCCCAGGTAAACTCTGAACTACAGCTGCGGAGCATGCAAGCTTCTTGCTGGGGAGATTGTCATTTCTGTGTGCTGCTCTCTTCCCTCGCAAAAGCAGGGATCATGGGTCTAGCGGCTCATCTAATCCCATCACAACACAAGCACTTTTTTGAGCTGTAGCTCTTGCTATGGAAATGCCTAGTGATAAGGCATAGACTACAGTGGGGGTGTATCTCCCTGTGAGTTTATGCTCTGTGGGCTTCCGGCTCAGTTTATAACTTGTCAGTTGGCATCTGAAGTCCCAGCTTCAGTTTTAAAATGAACTCTTCCCCCTCACCCCCCTTTTTTTTGTGCTGACAGGAGAGAATTCACTTGCTAATTATACCCCAGTCCATTTCCAATCGAAGTGCACAGGGCAATTTATCAGAGAGCTGGAGACAGCTCTCTCCGTTCCCTTGGCTGCATCAGCAAGAACTTTTGCAAGACAATTTAATTTCTTGTCATCTTTTAATCCAGCTCCCTTTACCCCTATAGTCAGCCTGTGAATGAGAAAAGATGGTTTATTAATCATTTTAGCAAAACGCTGAGAAATACAGCGTTTCTTCAGTGGTGCTTGCTCTGTATCTCATCAGTCAGCATTCCCAGAGCCACAGGGTCATAAACATTCAGCCCTGTGACATGGGAAAATTAGTTCCCTCATTGTGAAAACCTGACAAGTGTGAATGCAGGGAGCCAGGTTTTGCTGCCTTTGGGGTCTTAAAAGGTGTTGCTCAGAATTGGATTTGGCCCCAGCATTTTATGCAAGAACCTGCTTCAAATAAAGCCTGAAAAAAACCCTGTATGTGTGTTCTCAATGTTGCAAAGGGGGGGGGGGGGGCCACTGTCTTACTGAGTTGAGTGGGAACTTGTAGCTCCTAAAGCCAAGCATGTGCCTAAATCAAGGTCCCAGATCTGTGGTGTTATGTTGGAATAAATGGAAGGTGGCTGGATGCTGCAGAACTTTTCCACTACAAAGTGATGTGCTAGAATCTATCTAAAGCTGCAGGTTAAATACCGCTGTCATTACTGCTTACTGGTAAGCTAGCATAACAAAGGAGGAGGGGTTGGTTGTTCTGAGCCAAGTCACAACATCAGGACTTGCAGTGTTTATCTGTTTTCTCTGTCACTGTCATTTTCTTCCCTGCCTCTCTCTGTCTCTCCTGTCTTCACCCCCACCCTGCTTCTGCACTGATGCCTTTCCAAATAAGTTGTCCCTTGCTTAGGACACTTCCTGTATTATTCCACAGGAGTTTTAGCTAAGATTTTTTTTACCTGAAGTAACAAAGGCAGAACATCTAAACACAGAGGTCTGGAATCAGAATAGATCTTGGTTTTCATTATACATGAATGTTAGAGCTCAATTTGAATTACTCATATTTGGAAATTTTAACAAAGCAGCTGCTGTTTGCTGCCAATCCCCTGATGTGGTAGTAATGGTGGAAAGTATTAGCATGAGCAAAAGCGCTGCTTGGCCATGCAGGCATTGTCCCTATAGAACCAAATCCAGAGAGATGAAGAGCCAGAGTTGCTTGAGCACTGAAGCTTCATGATAACCATAAATGGGACTATATACACACACAGAGACATATGTACACTTAAAACAGTAAAAAGCTGTTCTGTTTCTGGGCATTAATGCTGCTTCTGGTCCAAACACTACCCAATGATTAAAAAAAAAGGTGAATGAGCCAAGATGAGGTCGATTGAGAGTGTTACTGTGGTTATTGTGTTCCTCCCTGATTTAAAGCTTTAGTCAGTTCAATCAATAAATGCACTGATACTAAGAGAATGGTAATGCTCTGCCTGGAAACAAGATTTCATGATCTGGGTGGAGCTGAGCAGATTTCTGGGAGCTCAGTACTTACAGTTTGTGTTTACTGATACCAGAAGTTTCTTGGAAATTTTCTAATGTAACAAATTTTTGTCTTTTTTTTAAAAATGCAACAATTGCACCCACCCACCACCACCCCCAAGGAATGTCAGTATGCTAAGACTTCTGACCACCACTCTGCATTGATTATAATTGTAGCGGTGCCTGGAAATGTCAGTGGGTTTAAGAGGTACGTGGTGTTATGGGGGAGAGAACAAGCTAAATGGGGGAAGAGGAGGAGGTTGCCCTGCTTTGTGTTTGGAAAGGGACCCTCGGCCAGGCTTTGCCAGGTCCCTGAGGGGCCCTACTGCCTTCCAGAGTCATCAGGACTCTGCATGTTACCATAATTGCTGCTTTTAGTAAACTTTTTTCACAAGAACATCAATGCGTTTGCTGCAGAGGAATAGAAAAGGTGTTTTAACTTTGTCAGGGCAGAGCTACTTCAGCCAAGCAATTGCCCATACACTGCACTCACTCTGCTGGGAACATCCCCAGAGGGGAAGCTCTGGGTCAGTTTGCAGCACTTTCATCATTCATCATGTAGTCTAGGAGGGAATGTTTTCTTTACAAAGATTTTGCTGAGCAGCTGGAGAAGCTGACGTGCCTGGCTGACACCGAGACCTGGCCACCAGGTGTCCGAGAGAGGGATCGAACCCGGATTTTGTGTTCTGAAGCAGAAGATGAACGTCATATGCCTGCTTTGGAGGATGAATGCAACATTTCATATTTGCAGAATTGATATTGTTATTTTAAACAGCACTAAAACTGCAACACTGAATGTTAAATTACTCTTGCCCATGAGGTGAAGATTCAAGCGTTGGACTGGTAGCAATCAGGAGCGTGGAAGATGCTTCTGCTTGAAAGGCAGCTGTAAAAGGACGTAAATCCTGTAAGCGTGTTACACTGTTGGAAGGTAAAACGCTGAAAAAGGTGAAGAACAATGATTGATGCAGTCAGCTCTGTGCTTGCACAGAAGCATGGAAATACCTAATCTAAATTCAAGTTTTCCTCCTTTTTTTAGCTTCTATTTTTAGGCAACCCTAGGTCTAGCTATAGTGCTATAACTTTAAAGTAGCAGTTTAGGAAGATACCAAAACTTGGCATAAAGCTGCCTGGGTGACCCTCTATGAAGAGTAACTTTTTCTGCACTGCTTTGTAGCTGCAAACCTTATTCAGCTGTAAATACATGAGATGTACAGCTGCTTTGCTGTTGAAGCCTCTGCACGCTCAGAGCCATGCATGGTCACCTTAAAGTGTCTTTCCAAGGTGACAAAGCAATGAGTGAATACGACCTGAGCCGGGGTTGAAGCCTGTGTTGCCTGCTGATGGAAGAAGGCAATTATGGTGCTGTTTGGTACTCGTGGTGTTGGTGTTTCAGAAGATCAGTAGCTTAGCGGTGACAGAGCAGAATAAATCAGTTTAGAGGTGACAGGGTTTCCTCAGGTTACTCAAAAACGTGACCAGTATTAGCAACAAAGAAGAAATATATAGTCTAATTCTTCCTTCAGTTGTGTTTCTTACTAATGAAGCTCCACGAGCACTGATCTGAATGATCCTGCTCTCTTTGAGTCTAAAAAGCGGAGAATCGAGACAAAGTGCCGTGTTTGTTCGATGCTTGGCCCGACATCAGGTACCTGCGAAAACGATGGCGGCTGGGCAAAGAACGGAATCCTTGCACCTCATTTAAATGCGCATTAGCACGTTAAGATTGTTTATTGTCAGCCTAGACAAATTAGAGGTCAATTAGGCGAGGAACCCCAGAGCTTATCTGAATACAGTTTTATGAAATGGCCGATTGCCGCGCTGACGTGGCGGCGTGAATTTGATCCCGTCAGCTCCTCGGGAACCTCCGCCGGTAAACGGAGGGGACGGGGCCCGTCCGTCGTGCCCGGGAAACCGCGGGACCGCAACCGGGAAGAGGGGCGGGAGGCTCTAGGACCCAGCGCGGGGCTCTCGGCGGCTCCGCCCCCAGCGTGCGGGGGCGTGGCCGGGCGGGGGCGGGGCACGTCGCGGGGCGCGGGGCGGGGCGGGCCCGGTGGCGGCGGCGGCGGCGGCGGCGGCGGCGGCGGGGGGGGGCTGCGGGCGCTGGGCCCTGTTGTGTGGGAGCCGCTGGGGCCGCGCCGCTGCCCGTCCGCGGCGAACCGGCCCCGCCGCCCCCCGCCATGGAGGATCCGTCGCGGCTGCTGGCGGCGGCGCACGGCGGCGGGGTGACTCTACCCGGCGGAATCCCACCGCCCCCTCCGTCAGCCGCCGGGGATCCGGCCGCCGCGCCCCCACCGGGGCCGCCGCCACCGTCCGCGCATCACGACACGGGCGACGTCCTACAGCAGATCATGGCTATCACCGACCAGAGCCTGGACGAGGCCCAGGCCAGGTACCGGCGGGCCCGGCCGCCGGGCGGGGAGGGGGCTCGGCTCGGCTCGGCGCGGCGGAGCTGCTCGGTACCGGCCGCCTTCCCGCGCAGCCCGGCGCCGTGACTCAGCTCTGCGCGGCGTTTGGCGGGGAGGGGGGGAGGGGGGGGGGCACGGACGGGAGGCGAGGGACGACACGCTCAGCCCCGCTGCTCCCGTCGTTACCGGGGCTTGTGGCGGGGGGAGGCGGAGGGCAGCGGTCCCGCGGTGCGACGTGGCCGCGGCTCCGGCGGGGGAAGGGGGGCTCGGTGGGGAGATGGCCCTCGGGAGGCGAAAAGTTCCACGGTGGTTCCCCGGTTGCCGGTGTTGCCGCGTCTTCGTCTCCCGTCAGCTGCGGGGGGGCTTCAATACCGGAGGACGCCCCGGTTCCTCGTAATTAATTTTCCGTCCTTCGTTAAGAAATTGCCCGGGTGATGTAAATAAGAGAAACTGCTGGAAACGGGATCGTCCTGCCTGCCGCCACCGGGAACGGGCAAACGGAGACGGCGGCTGCCGTTGAGGGCCGGAGTTGGCTGGGGAGGGGAAGCGAGGGGAACCGGGGGGCTGTCGGGCCCCTCACAGCGCAAGGGGCTCGCTGGTTTTTCACCCCCATCAAGAAGTTTCTCTTGAATCATATTTAAAGGAAAAAAAAAAAGAATTAACGTTCCTTCTCTCCCCGCCTTCTTGACTTCACTGGGATGTAAATAATTATATGGCAAAACCAGCCTGGAAATTGTCAGAATTCGGCATCTTCTGGTGCGTTCCTCTTGCCCTGGAGCTGCGTCCAGCCCTGATTGGCGCGGTGTAATTACACGTAATTACACGCTTTGCTTCCTCGGCATGCGTGAGGTGGGCAGCCCCCGCCATGAGGTGGTTTGGGAGAAGGTGGAGACTCGTAGAGCGGGTTTATAAAAATCAGCAAAATGGTTTTCTGGCCTTTTTCTTTCCCCCCATGGTTAACGTGGTGCCGCTCCTCCGGCTTGCCCCTTGGTTGACTGTTTGCGCACCATCGCCTTTCCCTGCCCGCACCCCGATTTCCCTATCGCGGCGATTGCCACGGTACCAATAAAACCATGCCAGGTTTTGTTTTGAGTTTTTTTTTTTTTTTAATCTCTGCCTAGAGTTTAGCCGGTTTTGGGTACGCCTGTTGCTATCGTGCGCTGGCAGCAACTGGCGTGCCGACGCAGCGGCATTACCAAGGGTGGGTACCAGATTCCTGATGGTGGAGTCGATTATATGAGTGTAAGGAGAAACCATGCACTCTAAGAATGTCATAATTTGGGTTTAAAGTCGACTCTTTCAGGTAATTTTCAGCTGCAGCTTGTAGGGCGATGAAATCTGTGAGCGGTGCTTGCTGTGGGTCACATGTAGGACCATTGCTCCTTCCCAAAACTTGATGTTTTTCTGCCTGGCGCTGTATCTCAGAAATAACCACCCGCAGCTCCTGTATAGATTCTATAGGCATGGATTTGCCTGTGTGTTGTGTAAGAGCTGCAGTTTTCTCTCACAACCTCCTATGTAAGATAATTTTGAGCAGAATAAACTTGTCAGGAACTTTAGTTTTCAAGTAAGAGTTGAGGAATGGGCTTGGCCGTTGTTTAAAGAAAATTACTTTAACATTGCCTCAGAAATGCTGTCGAAGTCCAGCCAAAGCACAGCAGGCTCTGAAGGCCCCCAAATTTTAAAGCACTTTTGGTGTGTTTTCAGGCATATATGCATAAAAGAAGCTTTTGCGTTCTGGACAAGAAGTTTGTTGTGTTTACTTAGTTCTCCATAAGAGGACTTGCTGCTGAGAAAGTAAAACTCGGGCCTGGTTAAACCCATCGCACAAGTGATATGGGGACCCGGGACTTCTCACACCTCAGTAACCGCTTTATTCTTTGGGGATTGCTTTTATTCTTTTGTATTAAAAATGGCTGTTGATGTGTTTTGCGTGTATTGTTTTAACACCTAGTGAATGTCAGAGGGTTCTTGCAGTGCACGCAATAAGAATTTTTAAAATCCAAGTTGAAGACTTGGGTGAAAGTTTCATTGAAAGGAAATTAATCTGCCCAGGATGAGTTTAACGCTGCTGTTAAACATGTTACGTTATGACCTCAGTCGTCTTCACAAGAGTTAGTGGCCATATTAATTATGCAATTATCTCTGGCTCTGGTATCTCTACTGCCTTGTACCTAAACACCGCTTTTTCGACCCGGGTGGAGAGTACAGTCTGAAGGCTTGGAATTCATTCTCTCTCTCCCTCTCTCCCCCCCGTTTTTTCCCTCATCAGGCAAGGACAATAGACTGCACTAGGCTGTCTTCTCAGCTGCCTTTGTTCTCAGGCTGTTTGTCTTTGGGTCGATGTTATCAAACATCTCCGTAGCTGAATGGGTTTTATACTTCTTGTGGCCGTGTTGTGAAGGAAAGCGGCCCATCGACTTCAGCTTCTGCGATTTTTGTTAAAAGCTTGGGTTCCGATATTCGCTGGCCGTTCACAGCAGTAGCTGTAAGCATCATGGGTTGCAAGGAAGCCGAGCACCTGTATTCACGCCGTTCCCGATAGCTGGAGTACTGACTGGTGTGCCAGAAGGAAGGCCAATTCGTATTTATGTAAAAAACCCACACTGAAACCTAGCTATAAAGGCGATTTAAATATTATTTCTGAATTATGAGAGGGGTCACAAGAAGCAAAAGAGACTTTCTTGGAGGCGTATGTTGCAGCTAGATACTTCTTTCCACTGACTTCCACTGGAAGTTGGGCACTGAACTGCTGCCTGCCCTTGAAAACTGGCAATGGCTTGGTGAAACACCGCCCACCCTCCGTGGGGAACCTCAGCTCCCGCTTTTATACGGTGCTCACCACACTCCAAATGTGTTTTCAACTCAGCAAAATTCTCTGTTTTGATTAGACATTAGGATGGGTTCTGTGTTAATGGTGTAATTAACATTGTCTCCTCCTGGAGGGAAGGGGGAAAACAAAGCAGCAAACACTGGAAGAACTTCAAAAAGGCAAAATGAGCACGTGTGGTAAAACTTGGACTAAAATGCTGTTAAATACAATCTGCATTTCACTGGATCAGGTGGCCACTCGTGTGAGCTGGGCAAGTCACTGAATGGCACTTGGATTCTCTGTTGTTCCTACTGTTCAGGATCTATATGCTCTAAACCCAGGTTTTTTTCTACCTTTTGGTTCGATTCCATTATTAGATTTTATAGAAGCATACTAACTCAAGAAGGAACTTTTTTATCTCTGCATATAAAATACACTTTTGGTAGAACTGAAGGTGTTTACAGTTCCTCTAAGCAATGCAGAATTTTGAATTTTAAGGCCTGTGTATTTTTACAACAGTTTGCTCCTAGTGATGACTGAGTGTGGCACTTAAATGAAATATATCACCAGAACTTGCACATTTTTTTCTTAATCTTAGCACTAACCTGGTATTACTGAAGCGCCATCCAGTCCTCTGTAAGTCTTGGCACCTTTCGCTGCCTTTCCTGTTGGCATTCACTCATTCTTTCTTCTTCCATTTCAGAAAACATGCCTTGAACTGCCACAGAATGAAGCCTGCTCTTTTCAGCGTGCTGTGTGAGATCAAGGAGAAAACAGGTGTGTTGGTGTCTTTTCTGGCCTCAGCTTTCCAAAATACCCCCCATTCAGTCATCAGCTCAGCTCTCGTTTAACGTGGCCTGTATTTTCCCTGATAGATTCTACAACTTAAGGCTATTTTTTTCTTTTTTTGGCTTAATCATAGAATCATCTAGGTTGGAAAAAAACTCTATCATCTTCTGTAAGGTGGAAATGGCTCTGATGTGCTTTTCATAATGCTGTCTGTGTGCAGGTTTGGAGAAAACAACGCTGCTTATTTGAACGAGTCTTTTGGTTGTGCGTATGTAAAGAATCTGTAGGTTGGGTCTTTTTGATGTCTGGCTAGGTACCTGGAGAACCCTGAATAATCCTGCTGTGTTGTTGTGCTCTTTTTTTCCTTGAAGGAATTGGTACCAAAATTGTGGTGGTGGTAGTTAAGAGTTCAAAGTTGACAAATAACTGTATTACGGAGAAAAAGAGACAGTAAGGCAGAACGCTTGGGGATATTGGAAGACACAGAAGTAGCAGGAAATGGGAGTTGGTGATCACACAGCTTTTTGAGGAGCAGAAGCACTGGGGGCAAATAGATTTCGATTTTGAATTACCTAGGATATGCTCATACATGAACACTTAAGCAATGTTGCTTGCGTATCTGATTTCTATAAACTATAGTGAATTTTGATGGGTTTTTTAGAGAATAACTACTTTCATTATATGTAACTAAAATGGTGGTTTGTTTTCTTTTTTTTCTAACTTATAGCTGTATTAACGTTTTGCACCCTAAACCTACATTTGTATTATTTTTTCTAAAACACCGAAACTTGCAGTGCTCCTCATTGTATTGCCAGATGAGGGACCATACAGTTCCGTCCTCTGCGGTGCCCTTGTCACGGAAGGGAGCTTTGAAGCAGACGTTACACGTTCGTTTCTGGAGAGTTTGGTTGCATATATTGTGTTCTCATGGTAGCAGTTTGCTTCTGAAGAAAAACATTGTGGTAGTAAGTGCGTGTGTGCTGTGCTGTCTGGGTGTGCTTTTATGTCTGTCTGTCCTTCGAGGATTGCTGTCCTTAAAGAGGGTCTTTCATCTGTTTTTCCTTTCTACACTGAAAGCTGCCTTCTGCGTTTTATTGATTGAAACTGTGACTTCTCTGAGCTAAATACACTTGCAGGAACAGGCTCTGATGTCGCGGTTATGCTGGATTTGTTTTGGTCTCATAGGTTTTTGAATGTCTGATGGTCTGTCTATTCCTTATTTAAATTATGGGGAGCAGATGTTATGGCTTCAAGCAAACAAAAGCCTGGACATACTGTAGCACAAGGTTTTGGGCTTTCTTTGTGACCCAGGCACACAAGCTTCTTTTCTAGCTCGGAAATCAGTTTCAAACATGTTCCTCCCCCCCCATCTTTCTTTCGTTCTTTGTTGGAGCGCTGGTATCATTCACAATGGCTCAGGATAAGCCGTACGCCTTTGCAATGGGCAGCCAGCTGAAAGGTGCCAAAAAATTCTCCCCAATAGTGTTTATTAATAAAAAAGAAATTACAAATGACTCTTTGTAATTTAAATAGATTTGGCCGCATTTAATATTTTGTTCTTGGCCCCCACCCCCTCCAATGATTTTAATTTTTAAAATTTTAAACCAGCTATGGGAAGAACAGGTATTTTATTTTCAGGTCTTAAATACCCGCCTGGAACATAGGTAGCTATTTTGAAGAGGGATCTAATCCAGTAAAGCCCACTTAGTTTTTTGGGGAACTCACAGAAGCATTTGGAGCATTTTTAATCTATGCAGCAGATAGGGTTTTTGCTGATTGGGTTATACTTTTCAGATATGATTCAAGCTGTATGAATTCAAATATGGCATAATTCTATCTTAAAATCAGAATTAAACATCTGTAGTGTTAAAGATGCATGCTTTTGGTGCTGAATTTTAAATTTCAGAGTTTTTCTCCTCGGCTGACTATACCATGCTAGGAGGATGCTAGTCTGTGATGGGCTTCAGGCCCCTTGGGGCAGGGAAAGTGTATTTCTACCCACTTTTGTGGAACACGCTGCGCAGCGGGACTCGCATTCTGTATTTCTGGTAGGGAACATGTTTGTTGCAGCATCGTAACATGGAGTGCCATTTTTTATTGTTTCTCATCGCTGCTAGCTGCAGCCCTCTGTCCTTCCTTTCACGTGCTGGCACTTGGCTAGGTTAATTCAATGGGTACCTTTTCATTCGGTTATAAAACTTGGCAAGCGGCGTGGCCGAAGAACACGCTTTCTCTTTGTTGCTGAGTTTGTTGACATTCTTACGTAGCCGAGTCTTGTTCCTCAGCGCTTGGAGCCCCGCTGGCTTTTGTCTTCTGTTTCCATTCGCTTTCCTCTCTCCCTGAATGTGCGAGACTGTCTTGGATTTGGAGAAAGCGCTCTTCTGTGACACTGCTTTGAGACCAGCTGAACCAACAGCAATGTTGTTCTCTGTAGTGGGGTGCTTGGGAGGCTGGAATCCCCACAGAGGACCGCTAACTGAAAAATGGGGTGTCTTGTGTGGGTGAAAAAAATCTGCTTAGTGCTGCAGGAGGGGTGTGTGTGGTATTTTGGTAGCATTAAGAAGTAGTTCAGAATGGGTTCATGATTGCTTTAGGTGACCTGCTGTTAAAAAAATGCACCCCTGCCTTCTCACCTAACAGTTTGATTTGTGGACTGCCAAATGGAGGAAACCCTTCTGTTGGAATAAAACATCAGGAGTCAGTATTTAGCATGAGTTACAGGATAAATATTTGCAAGTGTAACATAGGGGATAGGATCATCTGGGAAAAACTGAGACGTGGCTGAGGAGGGGTGCAGGTCCAGCACCCAACTGCCTGCTTCCTTGCACTCTCCATAGGTATTTTATACTTCATACAGTATGGGCTGTTCCTTTCTGGCCCTAATATGGCAGGTTTGGGGTCTAACTTGGTGTATTCTGTACCAAATAGACTAATTTATAATGCTCTTCTGCATTACTTGCTCTCTGAAGGAAAATCTGGAAAGGAAAGCAAGTCTAAGCAAAGCATGTATCACTTATTTTGGTACCAGTGATCTTGTACAGTTCATTACAGAACTGCAAATCTTTAATTAATGAGATGTAAATATATTGTAATGATTGCATTTGCATACTGAGTGAGGCTTCAGCACCTTAGGTTGTGATGTATTTTAATTAAAGATTAATTAGAAATGATGGGAATTTCATTTTGCTTAGTATAATTATTTTACATATTTGATGAATATCTGGTAGGTGATGTGCCAGAGAACGCACACTATTATATTGGTACAGCTGACAGGAGTGACTCCTCAGGCTTTTTGAGCCAGTGTAGGGTTTTTCTTAAACATCCATAAAAGTGATGGATTATGAAGGATTTAAGTGTGAAGGATTTTACCATTACGCAAGAACTTTCTAAATCACGCTTAAAGCACTGACTATGCTGTAACTGGTTATACCTTAACTCCAGTCTCTTAGCGTCTTGACTCAAAGCCTTGCATATTGATAGAATTGTTACATGTTCTTAAACTATTGTGGGAACTTCAAAAATTTGATGGCCAAAAGGTTACTGAGAGGGGTAAGCTTTATAGAGAAGCATTCTCCTCGAAGTATTGTGAGCCAGTAGGTAATAAGCAGCATGTAAGGACAGGCATATGTAACAAGTCAGTGTTGACCGAGATCCTTTTTTTATTGTGGTAACTTTTTTTCCCCTTTGGAATCCTTTTTGTTTAACAAAATCTAATTCTTCCAGAAGGCACGCAAACTGCAAACTCCTGCTGGCATAATTTTCAGGATTGTACACAGAAATGGGTGACGCCTGACCCACAGAGCATGCTGAAAGCTCGCAGGGTAGATGCAGCTACCCTGACAAAACTCTTAGGGGTAAAGCACGTACTTCTGGAATTGTTTTTACCAGACTATCAAAAGAGAGTTGCAGAAGCTGGTGAGAGCGCAGCGTTCCTGCTGCTGCAATGGTTTTGCTCTCCCGTTGTGCCATCTTTTGAGATTACCAGCTCTGGAAGGTCAGGAGATGAACAACTGCAGCTCTTGTACTTGGAAATCGGAACTGGCTGCTACTTGCAGCAAACACAGTTATGAATTCACTGAATAGGTAGTTTTGAGCGAATCTGATGTAACTTATGATCTGTACAAATATTATCATTAGGTGATGATACTAGGAGTAAAAATAAAGCTCAAGCAAAAGGTATCCATTCCAGGAGATGATGGCTTTAATTTAAAAATAATACCTGTGGCGATGATTTCCGTAGAACTTGTGTTTTAACCATCACACCTATTAAGATGGAGTTGCCAAAAGTTTAAAATCAACCTGATGGAGCAGATCGGATGGACCGAGCTTCTTGCATTCATCGATTCTTAGGTCTGCTCACCTTTGAGAGAGTTTATTAAGTAAAAGTTTGAACTACTAGGTTGGAAATGCAGTTTACGATACATTGATGATGGTTAACTCCTTTCTAGTTTCTTGTGACTTACTAGAGCCAACCAACCTGAGTCTTCCCTCGAGACTGGGAAGGTGCTTTATACATGCTTTTCAGCAGTCAACTTGAGATGAGCTTATGTGTAATTGATGATAACTAATGTCTAATTGCCATAATTAGACAAGTGACATAAAATTAAGCTGCAGCTGGGAGCTTGACTTCAACATGAGGTACTCTGATATGCATCGTAATGTGCATAAAAAGATGTTTGGCAGAAGCACGTTCAAATAAGAAGGTGACACCAAAATATCTGTTCCACTGAATTTGTGCTCGCCGGTCCAAGTAGTTTAATGTGAGTTTTATCAAAAAGACTTAAAAGCAAATGGCTGCTGGTGAACTCTTCTGCTGGGTCTCCCGGAAAAAAGGAGAACTGGCGATTTTTAAAAACAAAAACCCAGCAACAAATAAAACCCCCCTTTTTTTCCGTGTTTGTTCCATTTCTTGTAAAGTTCGCTCAGTGAAGGGTGTTTGCAGTAGGTAGTCTGCAATGTTTTTTTAAAAAGGTATTAATTTTAATTCCATAATGAGTTAGAAAAGCCACTAACTTCTAAAATGATCAACACTTTCCTCATTGTTGTCTTAGCTTGAGTTCAACAGTTACCCATGTACTACACTATAGCTATTTTTGCCTTACCTTTTTCCGCTTCCAAAAAGACTGGGGATGTTCTGGAGGAGACCTGGATTGCCGTGACAGAGCAAATTTGGGTCTGCAGCCACTCCAAAGCGCTCTCTTCATCAGAATTGTGCACTCGTTTCTGTATAGCCTGCAAAATACGAAGTTCAGCAATGTGATTACAAGTTTAGGCTGCTTGTATGTTCAGAACTATTATTGGGTTTTTTTAGATAAGCTATTCTTTTGCCTACAAAATGCTGAAAATTGTCGTAAATGTGTCCGTTTAATGTCTCTGTACATATACTTTGTTCTCCTGCCTCACACTAGAATCTTTGCATAACAAGAGATCTTTTGTATTTATCTTCGGTACGGAACATAATATCCTGTTAACCCGCCAATTACAATTTGGAAAAGGTCATTTGAATTTGGTAGCTTCACAAGGTTAAGACCAACTCTTTGTCAAACTAAAATTGTCTAGCACGTAAAGTCAAACTAAAAGCCAAAAAACTGTTGGCATTTTTTGTATTGATTCAATATCTCGTGAGACGTTACGGTTTTTAAAAAAGGAAGTTAATAATAAATTGTCAAAAAATTTGGGAAATTAAGTTTTTAAAATAAATTTGCTTGGAATCAAACTTGAATAATCTGAGCATACAGACTGCTGCCATCTGGGTTTGTTGAATATAAGCTTAAGGAAACGGGCTTCTGGTGCATTTTTTCATGTTGTTTCAGGTTTTGATAGATTTTAAATAGATTTTGATAGATTTTAAAATTCAGCACTGTTAAGACTTCAATTTGTAGCCTGCTGCTGTGTAGTATGGTTGTATCCTTGGCATATAAAGCAGATGAGGTCAAACTCATGCCTTGTGTACAGATTTCGATGGGATCTTACATTAGTGTGGTGCTTGTTTCCATCCTGGACATAGAGGCGTAACAGTTGTCCCAGTGGCTCAGGCCTTGTGTCTGTCCATTGTAGTCCATCTGCATGAGCTCGTGCTGAACGCTCTTGAGGACCGTGCAAGGAGCCAGGCAGCAGGCTGATATGGAGGGCATCTGCTCTGTAAGAACTTCGTTCTAATTTTTATAGACAGCTAAAATACTTTATAAATGTGGTATAAACTGGTATGACCTCAAGTAGTCTTACTATCTGCGTGCATTTGAAAACTCGCCTTGCATTTTGGTGTTTCTTAATGGGAACAACGTCCTGTTTGTTTTGACTTGTTGCCTCGTGGCTTCGTTAAACGCTCCCTTTTCTTTCTTGAGCTCAAGACCTGCTAAAACCTCTGAAGAGTGTTTAAATGCTTTGCCGGAATTGAAGTGGATGCTCTTTCCTGTTTCGGAAATAATCTTTTGATTCCCTCTTTATATTTATCTAGTGTTAAGTATTCGCGGTATTCAGGAAGAAGATCCCCCAGATGCTCAACTAATGAGACTAGATAACATGTTGCTGGCAGAGGGTGTCTCCGGGCCCGAGAAAAGAGGAAGAGGAGGACCGATGGCTGTAGCAGCAACATCAGGTGGCTGTCCAAATGACAATAGCATTGAACACTCTGACTACAGGGCCAAGCTGTCACAGATCCGACAGATATACCACTCTGAGCTAGAGAAATATGAACAGGTGATCTTTCTGCATGGAAGAGTTTTTATCATCTCAATTAAACATAACCGTTTTTTCCTTTGGTGTTGGTTTTAAGAACAGAACAGGAAGTATAATGAATTCAGGTGAATGCGAGGATATTCAATTCAGTTGAAAACTTATCTCAGTGTTACAGAAATAAGGTGAAGATAGAGGGACTGGACATCAAACTAAAGATAATAAATGTCTCGTTTATCTTTGTTGCCGTTTTTTAAGAGTAAATAGAGTAAAGCTGAAACATGGAAACTCCTCTAAAGTTTTTTGGATATATATATTCTTGTTGGGGAAATGAATTCTAGGGTATATTATTGTTTGTCGATACAAATGTGTGTATTTTCAGGCCTGCAGTGAGTTCACCACCCATGTTATGAACCTGCTTAGGGAACAGAGTAGAACGAGACCAATTTCGCCAAAAGAAATAGAGCGCATGGTGAACATAATCCATGGCAAATTCAGCACCATCCAGATGCAACTGAAGCAGAGCACGTGCGAGGCAGTAATGATCCTGCGTTCACGCTTTCTTGATGCAAGGTAGGAGAAAACACAACCTAGCGATAACAGATGTTTAAGCCTGAACTTCTTTTGTTGCTTGATGCCAGTTGACTGCGTAAGAAGTCTCAAGTCTGTCATTCCCAGTTTCAACATTTAAGGATTTGCCACCCGTTGTGCCTGCTTTGACATTGACATCTATTTAATTCCACTCAATTCTTACATTCTCCTTCAAATCAAATACATTTTAGAGGAAAAAAAGCCAACAGTCTACTCTGTCCGGTCTACTCTATATTTAAACAGGAATAACTAATGTTTTTATAGGCGTAAACGACGTAACTTCAGCAAACAGGCAACGGAAGTACTGAATGAGTATTTCTATTCACATCTGAGTAATCCTTACCCCAGTGAAGAGGCCAAAGAAGAGCTAGCGAAGAAAGGTGGCATCACAGTTTCACAGGTATGAAGTGATTGATCTGGAATTAAGTGACTTTTTTTTCCTCAAACAATGTTTTTTTTCCCCCATACTTAGGAACAGGCTTCAGTTACTAGTACTTTAAATAGGATTTAAGTTATTCTGAAGGGTTTAGTAGTAGGTATTTTCTGTTTGAAGCCTAGTTTAAAACGTCTCCTTTGCTGGTAACTTCCGAATATAGTAGAAAATATAATAGTTTGATCAAATGCTAACAGCGATATATGTCTCCAGGTTTCCAACTGGTTTGGTAACAAAAGAATTCGATACAAAAAAAACATGGGGAAGTTCCAAGAAGAAGCCAATATTTATGCTGCAAAAACAGCAGTAGATGCAACTAATGTCGTGGCTCAAGGCAACCAGGCAAATTCTCCGTCTACACCAAATTCAGGTGAGTGAGAGCACCAGTGAAGAGTCTGTCTGCTCGAAAGTCTCTAATTTATTTCTTGTCACAGTTAGTACTATGGAATACCTGTGTTTGAAACAGTTGCAGGATTTCTTTTTCTTTTAAACTTAAATAATGTAATACTTACTGAAGAGCCATTTTTGGTGGGTTTTATTTCTTATTAAAACATGTTGTGGTTTTTTTTTTCAGCTTCCTCTGGCTCTTTTAAGATGACAAATTCCGGAGATTCGTTTATAAACTTGCAGTCATTGACTTCCTACCAGAGCTCCCCAGTGGGAGCCAATGTGCAGTCGCAGGTCAGTAAGGAAAAAAAAAAAAAAGGTACTTTCAGCAGTGGGATAAATGTTAAAATCCCATTTCTCTGTCCTTTATACTGTATGAACAGGTTGCTCAGGGAGGTTATGGAGTCTCTGTCCTTGGAGATATTTAAAACCCAACCTGCTGTAATCGACCCCGCTTTGAACAGCAGGGTTGGATTAGACAATCTTGTTTTATTTTTTTCAAAGTAGATTCTCTTAATACCAGATAGGGATGGATTTTTCTGTTTCTGGCCAGCGCTGGCTAGGATGCAAGAAATGCCTAGAGTCAAATTTCTCAAGTCGAGAAACAAACATGCTCAAGTGTGTATTTTCTCTTGGAACTGGAATTTTCTCTTACAGAACTAACTGATACCTAAATTAATCTACTGCTGTTGTTCTCTCCCTTTAAGTTTACATTAATGAATCGGTGTTTTCTCCTTTTAGAGTCAGTCTTTCTCCATATAAGTAGAACTGTGCTTTGGATTTTTAATTAACAGTATTGTCAAACTCATTTTAAGCTTTCTGCTGAATTTCTAAATGTACCTGAACTGCATAAAATCTGTTCCTCTCTTATAAAATCTATAGGTGATAGGCTCTAATTCTGCTTGATTATGAAGCAGCTATGTATAGCTCTGTTAATAGCAAGAAGCTGTGAAGAAAACTTGTCTTCCTGCAAGAAAACCTGCCCCTTATTTAAAGAATTTTTGGCCCAATAGATATGTACCATGTACTACTGCATTTCTTTCACTTGACTTTTTATCCTTACCGTTCTCATTCTGCGGCATCTTGTTCTAGATGGATTCCTTACATCACGTCATACACCAGACAGGAAGATATGACACAATTGTGGGGAATCCTTTGTATACGACGCAGCGTATAGATGTAAGATGTACTGAGGTATTACCTGCTAGAAACAGAAATTCTGCCCAAGATTGGTTAACGATCTGTGAATAAATGTTGACTTTTTATTCCCCCCGATGTATCTGATGTGGGGATAGGAGGAAGCTGGAAAAGGTGTAGTTTAATACAGCAGCCTTTCCCTCCCGGAGACTGGATTTAGAGTTCTGGCTTTGCTCACCAGAAAATTTGTGCACTTTGGTTAATTCTTGCCATAAGGAGATGGCACTAGGAATAAGAGTAACACCATAAAATCTTGGGGGGGAGGAGGTTTTACGGGTTATTTGTGGACTGTGCTTTGTCAGAGCCGAGATGTAGTTATTTCCTTCCAAAAGCACTGTCGCTTGTAAGGTGTAAACATATAAAGGCATACTTTGTTGTCTGCAAGTAGTTTCTTAAAGATTTAATGAAATGATATATTTATTCTCCCTTCAGGCTAATGGCAGCTGGCAGGATGCTACCACCCCTTCATCAATCACTTCACCTGCTGGAGACCCTGGAAGTGTTAATTCGGATGCGTCTAATTAAGTTTTTAGGACCTATTGATGAGAGGAAAGAGGTCATTAGTGTAATTTGTCAATGTTGCTCTTTTGCCAATACCATTGTTTATACAACTTGACACACAGCTAATTACCTCAGAAAAAACCCTGGAACCAATAGAAGATTGTGATTACAATGATACCTCTCTACCTCTCAGCCTCACGCAGTTGAGTTCTTTTTACTTATGCCCATTGGGATGTGAAATTGTTTTAAAAGAACTTGCTTCATTTTCCTAACCAAATTCATTTTTTAAAATATGGATTTTATGGTAAGAATCTGAAAGTGTCTCTTCTAGAACTTGGCATTTGTCTCAAGTTTTACAGCTTAAGAAAATTGACTTATTTTAATTTCCATAAAGTTTTTTACTATGAAATTTCTGTTCTAGTTGATAGCTACTAACAGTTAAACCCCCTGTATTGTAATTGTATGCGTTCTCTGTATTGTAATTTTGTATAGGAAAATAAGCTTTTCTTACCTAGAATTCATTCTGAGCTAATTAATCAGAACGTTGCTTTACCAAAACTCTCACTGGACTTTGCTCTCGGGTAGGACCTTCCATCCTGTGTCATTCCACGTAATTCTAATTTAATGTCTAGTGAAAAGAAAAAAAAACAACAAAACAACCCACAACAAACCAACAAACCCCCCCAACTTCCCCATGGATAATAGGTTTTTGTGCATTTCTGCAGCTGTTAACGCAGAGTCCACCCTTTTCAGTTGAGATTTTATCAAAGATAATAAACTTCCAAAGCCTTTTTTTTTTTTTTTTTTTTTTCCTTCCCCTCCTTTTTCCTCTCAGCTCTGAGGCGGCGGGGGTCCCTGAGGGGATGAGGGCGGGAAACTGAGGGGAGGGGGGAGGCGGCCTCTGCGCATGCGCCTACCACCGGGCGGCGCCTTCCCGCCATCCCACGCGCCTAACGGCCGCTGCGGCCGCGGGACGCCGCCATGGCGGAGCGACCGGCGGAGGGCTGCGGGCCGGCTCCCGCTGTACCGCGGCCGTCTGGCGGGACGGAGGAAGAGGAGGTGAGCGGTGTGTGTGTGTGGGGGGTCCTGTCTGGCTGAGGGGGGCCGCGGGGAAGCCTCGCTACCAACCTCGTAACCGTTTTTCCCCCTCAGCGTTCCCCCGGCGGAGCCCGCCCGGCGGCTGAAGCTGTAGTGTCAGGTAAGGGGGGCGGCGGGCCCGGGAGCGGGGAGGGATGGGTGGTGCTGAGCATCGTTCCCCGCCCAGTGGGGGCCCTCCCGGGGCTCGGGAGAAGGATCTTGGTGCTGGAAAGGAGAACCCGAGGCACCGGCGGTTTTGGGAGGCTGTGAAGTGGGGATCCAGCCGTCGTACCTCAGCGCTGCTGCTGCACCGAGCTGGATAACAAAGCGTAAAGAACAGGTTCAGCGCTTTCGAATCCTTGGGAATAGACCCTTTCCTCTCTTTCTACCCTGCTGATGCGTTGATTATGTCCGTTTTTCTCAGATGCTGACCCTGGAGAGAAGAAAGCGAATCCTGAACAATTCCTAAATCTACCTGATGTAGCTGCTGTTAACGAGAAGAACGTTAGTCCCAGTGAGACAGTGGGATCGAGGAAAGGACCCCAAGGAGGTCCCAGTCTCAGGAAACACCCCCTTGGACCTAGTCCCAAAAGACTGTCTCCCTGGAGAAGCAGTGCTAGGAAAGACCATACATCACGTTCTTTTAACTTGTCCCCGAGACTGCTCATCACCTCTCCTCAAGCCAAGCATCGCTCTTGGTGTCGTTCAAGCCTGAAGGGGACAAAACGCCGAAAATCTCTGCCTCCTGTTCACCAAGATGTCACTGGTCCGTGCTCCCCTTCCTCCCTTTATCAAGCGCTCTCAAGAAACTTGTAGGGCAGCCCGCAGCGACTTGAGATTTAATTTCATGGCATGACCTTTACGGTGATTACAGCATAACTGTGTTATTCCAAACTAGTAGCCACTGACATCTGTGATGGCAGTGGTCTCGGAAGTCCAAGTACTTGAGGTTAAAAGGAGGTGTTGCGTTAGCAGCTTCTGTAGACCAGTGGTTTGTTGTCTCTGCCTTTTTATTTCCACGGTTGAGCCTTACGTGTGACTTTTCCTTGCTAGGAACTCTGTTTCTCTCTCTTTTCCCTGCTCCTTCCATATCCTGCAAACCACACTCCTGTACAACTACAGCTTTTAGTGTCTTTCAGGAACATTTCAGCTGTTTGTAGCTTGGTGTGAATGTAATTGTTCTTAAATAATTTTGTTCTGGTTTTTTTCAGAATTAAGCAAATCAATTAGCCTGGAGCTGCCAGAGGTAGACCGGCTTTCTATGCTGTTGTTGTCCAGTTTCCAGGTAAGATCCTCTCTTTTAAAAGTGAATAATTTTTCTCTTGCCTGCCTTCTGCCACTAAACGTATGTTCTGATTTGTATAACTGAGTTGTGAAATACGGGCTGGGGAAGGAGGGACTCCTTTCTCCTTCAGTAACAAATCCTCCCGCAAGCTCTGCCATATATATAGAGCTCAGGAATTGGGTGCTAAGACCTTCTTTTCCATCTTCTCTTAGTTTTCTGCACAGAAGCTCAAACGTGCCTTGAAGCAGACTGACAGCTTTAGCCCTGAGGCTTTCAAAGCTAACGGTAAGGTGCGATATATGTATCAGCAAGGGTAATCCTGAACTTAAAAATACTGGCTCTTCCCTAGCATCCTCTCAAAACGCAACCAGCTGTCTCCTAGAAGGGGTGGGTGCAGCCAAAAATATGGGAACAATGTTTTTAAGATGCTGTTCGTGACCACAGTTTCTGGGAGGGAAGACAAATGGACACACGAATGTAAACTGTGGCCGCAGAGATGAGTTATTCCTTTAGAAACAGCATAACTAGAATGCCTTCTGATAAGGAGTCAGAGCAGTGTCTGCGGGTTAGGAAACAGCTTCGTTTCTCAGTATTACTAGTTTTCTAGGCAGTGGGTACGAGTGTTGTTTTATCCTGTTTTATTTTGCCTTCATCTCCAGTGCACTCGGTTTCCGAAGACCTGAAGCGATACATACAGAAGTTGAAACAAGACGGAACACTGAAGAGCTGCGTAGAAGACCCTAAAGGGTAAGGACTTGCCAAATTCATCCCCTGTGGAGTGTAAGTAAGTAGTGAGTCGTACCACTTTGGGGGGCGAAGTGGAGGGAGAAGGGGGTAGCCTGAACACAAAACGCATCTGTTGCTGCATACAAGGACCTCGCCCTGCCAGCACAAAGCAGTTGTCAAAATGCTTTGGGTTCATTGTAACACTTTAATTAGCTGGCTTCCCTCATCCAGGCAACTATAACAGAACCAGCGGGGAAAGGCTAACGTGCCAGCAGATTTTAGGGGTGTGTGTGAAACTTTTTAATGGGAAAGAAACCACTGTGTTTTCCCTTTGTAGGCGTGCAGGGTCTGGGGAGGGGAGTGGTTCAGAAGTCAGAGACAGACTAAATAAGATTTTGCCTCTTAAATGAATAAATATGTATAAAAATTACAGGTATATGTGCATGAATAATAAGGATCACATATTTGGGGGGGGTCATACGTAGCTAGGGTTGTTCAGCCTGGAGAAGAGAAGGCTCCGGGGAGACTTTAGAGTGGCCTTCCAGTACTTTGGGGGCGGCCAACAGGAAAGCCGGGGAGGGACTCCTTGTCAGGGAGTGTAATGACAGGATGAGGGGTAACAGGTTTAAACTGAAAGTGGGTAGGTTTAGATCAGAAGTTCTTTACGGTGAGGGTGGTGAGGCACTGGAAGAGGTTGTCCAGAGAGGTAGTAGAAGTGTTCAAGGCTGGGTTGGACGGGGCTTTGAGTGACCTGGTCCGGTGGAAGGTGTCCCTGCCTGTGGCAGGGGGGTTGGAACGAGATGATTTTTAAGGTCCCTGCCAACCTAAACCGTTCTGTGATTCTGTTTTTCTGGTTTTGGCCTGCCCAACCGTCTAAATTTGCAAAGAGTAACCCCGCTGATGGTGGCTAAGTTTTTTTGGGGGGCTGGTATCCCTGGATAAACCAGTACAGTGACTATTCCGAGGGGCGTTATCTTTTTTGGGATCAAGACTTTTCTCTTTTGTATTCTGCAATTCTAAGCATTTAGCGCCCAAACAGTCACCAGAGCCCTCTGTGGAACATATACATCTTGCTATACATATACATCTTGATGTACGGTGCTGATGATCTGTCTGTGCTTTAGGATTTTACTGGATCCGGCTTTGGATGAGTCGGTGGCCCAAGTTAAGGAGTACATCGCCAGGTAAGATCGACCATCTGCACGGTCCGAGTCTCTCAACACCAGTATGGGTTTGGCCACCACTTCCTCAAGGGTATTTTGGGCATATTTAATCCTTCAAATGGTTCTTTTTTTTTCGTATGAGCCAGTGCTGCGGTTTGGTTTTCCAGCTGCGGGGTACAGACCTGTCCTCTCCTCTTGCTCTGCAGGTTCGCTGCCGAATGTCAGTCCTGGGATGAGCTCTTACTGCGTCACCAGGAAAGTGCTGAAGAAATATCCAGGTGTGATTGTTACCCTCCATCTTAGAGATGTTCCGTGTCGGAAAAGAAAACGAAACGCCGCCTGAGGGGTAAATGACTTTTGCTGTGCAGGCAGCTGGAGGAATGTAAGAGGAGCCGAGGGCAGGCCGAGCCTTGCAGTTACCTCCAGACATCTCAGGCCCAAGTCCTCGCCACCAAACCCAACTACCAGAAGATCCTGGATGAGCAGGGGGAGGTCTTGAGCTGCATGGAGCTTGTGGTGAGTTGGGGGGGGAATATTCTCATTAATTTTTTTTTTTGCCTGTTAACACTTTGGTTTTGCAGTTTGACGATCTACAGCAAGCGGTGAAGCTGCTGCAGGCCTTCACCGAAGACAGCCAGCAATACCTCCGGCACCTCTCGGAGCAGCTCGGTAAGCTGTAATCCCTCGGTGGCGGGGTGTGGAAGCCTCGGTGGGGCTCGTTAACGGGGGTTAACGAGCGTGTCCCCCCCCCCCCCCCCCCCCCCCCCCGTTTCAGCCACGAGGACCTTCCAGCAGCTGGTGAACTCCCCTGTGCGCAAGCTGATTGCCGTCCCGCCGCTGAGGAAGATGATGCCGCCGCCGCCGGAGGGCTGAGCCGGGGGTTGGCGGGGGGGCTACGGGCCGCGCTGTCGGTGCTGCTGTCAATAAAGGCGGGGGGAGCCCGGTTCCTGCCCGGTTCCTTGCCGGTTCGCCCGCGCTTCCGCCTTCGAAGGCACCCCGAGAGGTCGGTCGTCGCTTAGTGGTTAACTCATTCGTCGCTCAGATGGCGTCAGCCAATCGCCGTAGCCGTAACCATGCACCGTCCAATGGTTGTTGAGGAGCTGGGGGGGGCGGTGCTCCGCCACTCCCGGAGAGGAAGCGGCGGTTATGATGGCGGCGGCGGAGACCCCGCTCACCGGCGTGGCCTGGGCTGCTGCCCCCGAGGCGGCCCCCGCCGGCTGGACCGCGGTAGGGGCGGGCGGAGCCGGGGGACGATGACAAGGCCGCCGCCCGGTTCCACCGTGGCCTGACGGTCCCTGTACCCGCAGATCACCGTTACCGTGGAGGGCGCGGCGGCCAACCTGGGCAAGGGATTCGGGCACAAGGGCGGCGGGTACCTCTGCGTCTGCACCGGCGGAGCCCAGGTGCGGGGTGGGGGGGGAGAGACCGGGACCGGGGCGGGGGGTGGCGGAGGCCAGAACTGGGGCCGGTACCGAGGTCCCATCCTGTCCAGGCGGCTCCTTGGCCCGTAGTGACCGATCTGCAGGTACTGAGTGACCGGAGCCCTCAGCCCCCCGGCTACACCCGGATCCCCGAGTTCCCGGAGCCCCGTAAGTATCCCCTACTCCCCTGGCGGGGGGGGGGGGAGGTCTGGGACAGCAGGGCCCAGTCCCTGGTTCCCACCTTCCCGGTCCTGTCGCCTGCTTTCCTCCCCCTTTTCCACAGGGACGGGCATCTCCCGCAAAAAGCGGGTCTACATGAAGCTGCTGCCACTGGACACCGCTGAAACGGCCGTTTTTGACCTCAAGCTAAGCTCCAAGAGCAAAGCCCTCCCGCACTACATGAAAATAGGGTAGGGGGGCCCTGCCCACCCTGCCACTGCTCACAGCAAAGGGCCCGGTGGTTATTTATTTCATTATTATTTTTTTTCCCCTTAGGGAAATAAGTAATTTTGCCATCTGGTGTAAAAAAGGGCCGGTTTTGAAATCCAAGGCGCAGCCCATCAGCGAAGGTCTGAAGCAGCTCTCGCTCCAACCCCCCGACTCGGACCACAAGTGCGTATGCACTCATTTATTCCCCCCCCGCCACCCCAAGTCTTACCTGAACCAGTTCAGGACTGGGAATAAATCCTGCAACTGCTGGTGTCACCTCACCGTTTCTATTCCCCTGGTCTGGGGCTCGTTACCTGCTGCGCGCTGCTAATGCTCCAACCGTTAATTATTCCAATCTGCTACAGGTCACCCGCAGCTCGATGCAGCATCAAACGCACTTCTCAGCACGAATCTCTGTACGACACCTCCAACATCTACGGCCTCTCAGGTAAAGTGGTTCTTCATCTGGAATCAAATGAGGAAGCTGCATAAAGCAAGCATATCCCTGTCTAAAGAGTACTTTAAAATGAAAATATAGGCCGATAGTTGGTTTGCACACAGTTGTTCCCTTTAAAGACTGCAATTGAGCTCAGTTCTTAGAAGAAGGTTTTCTTAAAGACTTTTCCCTTCCTGAAAGTTAGTCCTGGCTTGAATTAAAAGATGTCACCAACATCTTGCTCAGACTCTTCTCTGGGTGCTAAGGTGTCCCCTTCCACTCATCGGCTTTATGTGGCAATTAAGTAATTGTGTATTTTCAGAGCAGCTCCTGGGATGTTCCTAAAGCATCTCTCACTTCTCTTCCCAGCTATGGACGGAGTGCCTTTCACACTACACCCCAAATTTGAAAGCAAGCTGAGTTCTGGCAGTAACGTGAGTCTTCATTTAAGCTGCTGTTCTTAGTCCTACCTCATAACTAGTCTTAATTAGAAATATTTTATGTCGTCTTTTTTTTTTCGGCTATCCTTGCAGAAATTAGAAATATTTTATGTCTTTCTTTTAGGCTATCCTTGCAGACCTGAATGTTAAGTCACTTGCCGATATTGAGAAAGAGGTAAGCAGGCTGCTTTGGTCATGCACCTCTTTTGAGGTGGACAGCAGTCATATTTGGAATTTCTCAAATACCAGTATTGTGTCCTGACCGCTTGTTGTTTTGTTTTCAGTACAATTACGCTTTTGTAGTTGAAAGGACGGCTGCTGCTAGGCTCCCACCCAGCGTCTGTTAGCAACGGAGTCTACCTCAAGGATGTAAACTGCAGCCAAACATCCCGCTGAGCTCTTCCCTCTCTCAGATTAAATTTCAAGATAGCTGAAGAAATGCAATCAATATCTGATTACAGGAATTGCTTAGGGAGAAAAATAAAACATGTTTCTCTTCTCACCTGCCAAAATATTTTTGTAATGGTTTTGAAATACAGGGCTTCAGGGTTGGCATGTACAGCAGCATAATGTATAGAAGTTCTTGGCAGTGTTTGTTCTCCTACGCTTTGTCAATGCTACAACTCTTTATTCTGAACATTACCTCTTGCAAGGGTGGTTGTAGTGTTTGTTGTGTAAGAACTCCTCCCCCTCAGCCTCACCTCTAGTTTGTTGCTGTTCTTATTCCTGCACTTGATCTCACCATCTATTAAAAACACCACAAAGCTTTCAGCCCCACAAAGGAAGTTCCAAACATGTTTCAAAATACATCGATTCTGATTTTAGTTACCAAATTCTGTAAACGTTTCCTTAAACATTAGGGCAGTACAAAACTCCCGACAGTTGGTAGTACGTCCTGCAAACATTAAAAAGTCAGGTCTTGTTTCACAGAGGTGGCGTCCGTGTGATTTGGAAGAAAGCTTCCCCACGCCTGTTTCTGAACAGGATCAGAGTTATTGTCAAAAGAATTAAGGATGATTCTCGTGATGGCGAAACGCGGCCCTGGGTGCTGTCCTTCGTATAGCGCTGCTGGGGGCGAGGGACCTCGGAATCCGTTTCAGGAAGGCACTTTAAGTTTTGCGCTCCCCAGCAGAAACTGCAGAATTCGGTCCACTAGCAAGGCGAGGAAGAAATCAGCCAGCAACACTTCCGTGATCACAATCTTGAACTAGGAAAAAAACCACAACCCATTAGCCCCCCTTCAGCTGCTCCGTCCCCACAGCCCAGAGCCTCTGCAGCAACTGCTGAACTAGAGCCTGAACTTCTGGCTTTCACAGCGTGCTGTAAAAGTCACTAAATTGTAAAAAAGTGACAGCATGCTGGAAAAAATCCCCACTCCTTCAGCAGGATTGCTACCACATCCTCTCACTTAGAACTATGGGGGTAGTTAGTGCTCCTGTGAGCTATTATCTGCTAAAAACCTTAAGATTCCTCCAGAGTTCCTGAAGACAGGCTCAGACCTCTTCTCCCTCTGGAAACCGTGCCTAAAATTCAGTAGGCACAGAGAAACGCTGCCTGCTCACCTCAGTAGGGATTTCTACCAAGCCAAACTGTTCATTGAATTCTGGCGAAGAGCCTGTGAGAAGGCCCACAATGGCAAGCCCTGAAAGGACGATGCTCCACAGTAAAGGCTTGTTCTCCTGTAGACTCTCCATAAAAGGATGGCCCTGAAACACAGCAGGGAGAAATGGTGAGCAGAGGTAAGGCTGTACTCATGCACACTAGGGGATGCGGAGCAATTCGTGACACAGTTTGGGACAGTTGGCTCATTCCAACTTGGTGCAAAAAGAGGGAGTTTTTCCCCCGCAGAGCACTGACAAAATGAGAAGAACGTTGTTTTGTATTATTGCACCTGAATTACAAAATCATTTCTCTGGTGCTGCTGGAGATGTAACTTAAACATGGCTTGCCTTGTAGTTGATAGCAAACGTGGCCATCTGCATTGCCATCGACATGATGTAGACAGTGCTGTTCACAAGGCTGGGCTCAAACTCCTTGTACAGATCCACAAACTCCTCCTGTCTAAAAGGGAACAAAGCTGGAGATCAGTGGACCAGACTCAGAATCACCAGTTTATTTAAACTATGGTTTATTTAAACTACATGCAAGTTTTGTTGGGCAACAACAGTTTGTTCGCAAACTTTGGTGGCTCCCATTAGCAGCAGTCCTACCTCCGACACAAGCATGCTTGCATGGGTAAGAGCAGAGCTGTGCAAGCACAGGTAATCATTGGGTTCTCTTCCACAAAATAAAAATGAAGTGGAAAAATATTTAGGGTGTGTGTGTGTTTTCCTTCCTAAGCATTCCAGTAATCCACTCACTGGTGTTATTTCTATTTCCCTTTCCCCGTCCATGTGGGAACAGTAGACATGGGAACTGCAATGTATCACAGACCATATTCCCACCGGTTCCATCGCATCCATGCCACACTGAGCTGCCTGCTGACGCACAACTCAGAAATGCTTTTTCTGGATGCGTCTAACACATGAAACTCCTAACGCTTGGCATGCTTGATAAAGCAGTCGCATAAAGAGCACTGTGATGGGGGAGGCCTCTCTCCACCCTCTTGCTTAACAGCAACTGGAGAAAAAATTCCAGCGTCAGAGGAAGAGACACTTACTTGGAATTGCTGCGTGCCTGAGCACCGCGGTACAGGTAAACAAGGCTGAGGAAATGCACAAGGAACTGCAGCAGCACTGTTAGGACCGTGTAAAGGTTAAAGATGTTTGGCAGCGGGCGCTCCTTGGAAAGTGTCTTCAAAGGCTGCAAAAGAAAAGCAAGCAGGGTTGACTGGAACGGTTTTGACCATCTCTAGGCAGTTTTCCAGCAGAATCCAACTAACAACTGTGTTTCTTGGGAAATGCCTGCGAGAATTTCACTTCACATGTACACGAGACCCACAGCTTAGTCAGTGCAAGTAACAGCCTCAACTGAACCATTTATCTGCATTACCCTTCCCACCTCTTCCACCAACCTGAACAAAGCTGCCTGCCTGCAATCACAAGATGCTCCCTTAAGCAAGTGCTGGCCTCAGGAGCCTCCCAAACCCAGGGGAGCAAAAAAACCTCATGCCCTCCAGCATTGTGGACTGTTAACTTATTAAAATAAATGGCTTTTTTTGGAGAGAGGCACTCCTTCAGTAATCCTGATATAACTGACATCAGCCAGCCACTGTTCCAACACACTTTCCTCCCCTTACCTTTGACCTGGAGATGAAAAGGAAGCAGCCAGCCAACAGCAGACCCTGCAGAGTTGCCTGAAAATCACTGAACTTCACCCCTTCCAAGTAGAGGACACTCTGGCTGTAAGCAAGGATCAGGGCGTTCAGGGCAAGGATCTTGAACATTTGGAGTGTTGTCACTAGCGTGCAACGACCTTGCTTGATCACGTGGCAGACTAAGGAGCAAGAGGAAGCAGCATTTGGAAACAAATCAAAACAGGTTCTGGGGCTTTGTCCCTCAGTCCTCTCCTTTTCTGAAGCGGTACAGAGGGAAGCTAAGCCCTCACTGCTCCCGTCCCCATCCAAGAAACCGCCACAGGGTTGCTCCACACAAAAAGGCGGCAAAGCCGTGGGTTTGGGGGCATTTCTCACCACCCCACGCCCTCTGTCTTGGCTTCTTTCAAATCTAGATTTACTCCCCTTGGGGAAATGGGACACATGGAGATGGCCACCAACCGTTCAGCTCCCACTACGCACTTACTGCACTGAATGGAAGAGAGCTTGGAGGTAAAGGGGGCTGCAATGCTGGCATCACCCAACTTCACGACTGGTACACGCTCCTCTTCCAAATCCTTCAGAACCTGACTGATCCGCTCCTGCAGACGAATAGGAGAAAGACACAAAGGCAAACCTCATTATCACAACCCGGATCAAAGATGATCTCGTACTATCCTCTCCCACACCCCTATTCCAAGGGGAGGAGGCTGAGAAGCCTTCATGCTTGCAGCTTTAGCTTGATGGCTGGCTGGAAAAGCAGCACCTTCTCTGTTCAAATCCATTTTACTATTGCAGGATAAGAAGCAAAAAAGCTGGTCTTTTCCCAATATGTCCTGCCATTTCCAGTTCTCATGAATTAGCAGTAAACCAGAGGAGGAACAAAGAACAAGGATAAGTTAACGGGGCTTTTAAACGTCTTGTTACCAACCCTCTGAATTGCCAGCTGTTCCTCTCTTTGGGACATGACTCTGTGCTTGGCACCACGGGAGGTGGGCTTCACAGTCCCACTCCCCATCGACGGCAGGGCAGGCCTCCCATCACTGGGTCCATCTCGGGTTCTCTTCTTCCGTTCGGGCAGTCTCTCAGGAGCATTTGCCAGCAGTGCCACTCCTGTAGGAGTGTAAAAACATCAGCTGCAGGGAAAAAGGCCTGTAATCCCCTTCCTGGCAGAGCATTTTCAACAAGTAGGGATCCCAACTGCAATCTACACCTGGAGTCAGGGGGGCAGGCTAGTTACACAGGGACTTCAGACATGTTACACTTGCTGAAGTAAAGCTTAGTGGGAAAAAAAAACCCAAACACATTAGGAATAATCTTTCTTCCAGGAAAACATGTTGGCAGCTAATTCATGCTGCCTGCTGGCGCACACACAGTAAGTATTCCACCAGCGCAGAGATCCTTCTTCTTTATGTTAGTTTATGCCACCAAATGATGTTGGTCAGATCGATCCCAGCCCTCAAAACACCAGAGAAACACTGGTTCTGTGTTTAGGAACACTAGCCAAACTCAGACAGGGGCACACATGAGAGTCCTGCATGTGGACTCACCCACATCTGCATGTTTCAGAGCTCCGACATCATTGGTCCCATCCCCACACATCAGTGTGACATAGCCCAGGCTCTTCAGAGTAGTGATTACAAACTCCTGCAAAAAGAAAGGCGTAGTGAGAATGGGCAGCCTGTGTGTTCTGATACGCTGCTGTCTGTACTGGGTTATGCATCTTGGTCAAGTGCTTCTGTTCTGCAGGAACTCACTGGCCTCACAGCCAGACTCCAAAAGCTTCACCTTCAGGATCTCTTTTAGGAATGCAGAGCTAGAATGGGCTAACAGGCTCAGGACTCTTCAGGATAACAATGTGGCACACCCTGAGCTCTGGTCCTTGCTGCCTGCTGGCTTAGGTATCAGGAGAGGTTACGCTCATTTGCTGTAAGCAGCTTTAGCATTAATCATGTGCTAGTATCTACGTGGCTCCCAGGCACCACATGAGCCCTGCTGGGAACCCTGCTAAAACTGGGTTTTACCAGCAGCTGAAATCTCTCACCTTCTGCTTTGGCACCACTCTGGCAAACACCTGGATGTGTGGTATGAGTTTCAGCAGCTGCTGTCTGTTCACAGACTGTAGGTGAGAGAGACCTTCCCCAGTTATGCACAGGTCATACCGCTGTGTCAGCTCTCGCAAGGAGTTTGGCAAGATTGGGAGCACGACAGCACCGTCGATGGACTGCCACTGCCAGCTGGAGCCTGGAAAGAGAAGCACGAGCTTGACATGAACATGCCTGAGGTGCCTGGCTGTGAGAAATGCTCCCAGCCACTCTACAGATGCTGACCCTCGCGTTATGGACACAAGGACCTCCACTTCTTAGGACAGTGACATGCCCACCTCGCACCTAGCTATGGCCTTTATGTGGACTCCCCTTCCCTGCAGTGACATGGCTCTCAGCTTCCCTGGATGGTCTCTGAACCTACACAGCAAGGAGGCCTTCAAGCTGCCGTTATTTTGGTGCTCAGATGGCTTAGTTTTGGAGCTGGCAGAGGAAGGTATGTAGTTTGCATAGTACTCTAAGCCAGAAAAGAGAGGGGTAAAGGACAGAGGGTTATCTAGGCTTCTGGAAAGTGAGTCATTTCCATTATCAGCATCAAGCAGCAGTGCTAACAGCACGTGGCTAACTTTGATACAGTGCCCCAGCAGGGCTTTGGCTGCTGTCCTCCAAAACACAGAACAGTTTCCTGCAAGGGATCGGTTGGTTACCTTTGCTCACAGGAGGCTGCAGAATGAGGGTGTGCTCCCTCTGGAGGAAGTGTAGCTCCCGGGCCACATGGCAGGCAGTGAGAGGATTGTCTCCTGTTATCATCACTACCTGAGGGGAAAGCGAGAGAGGTCAAAAATCAGTTCTGGGTAGGCAAGCAGCACTTCACAGGAAGTCTCCTTTACACTTAAGGGTTCTGCCTAGCTTGGACCCTTGTGACATTCCCTATGAGGTGTTGCTCTCTGCAGCACCCCACAGAAATGCTTTCTCTCTGGGCCAGGGCAAATCCCACTGCAAAAGTAACATCATATCCACAAGGTCTCCCTGCCTTCGCCATGGAAAAGCCTTTGCCCTCGTTCCACAAAGGCTTCTGGTACTGAAATTCCACATCCCAAACACCATGGCTACCGGTAAGGCTAGGATGCTGCTGACGCTTACGTGGTGTGATGCGTTCTGGATCTCCCTGATGACGGATTTGGAGTCCGCTTTGAGAGGACAGGAAACCACAATGAATCCAACAAACCTAAGATCGCACTCCAAAGCTTCACGTTTCATCTCTCGCACCTGCCAAAGCAAATCAGCAAGCTGAGTGTTACCTGCTGCTTTGTAGCAGGAATCTTGTTTTCCAATGGGTGCTTCCTTGCAATCAGAGCATCACTAGAAACACAACGGGTGCTCTGAGATGCACAGAGCAACCCTGGACCGTCCCCAGCTGCTCTAGAAGAAAGGCCTCTTTGGCACAAAGCTCCACAGAGACAGCCCTGAAAACAGTTACATGTGCCCATCCCCACATAAAACCAGGTTCACAGCTAAGAAGTTCAGTGCTAAGCCTCCTCAGTTGTTACAAGGAAAGAATTGACCCTGCTTTACGAACAGGGAAACAGAAGTATTGATCAATAATGCACAGGAATTCAAAGCTGGGAGCACAACGCAGAGGCTGCGATCTTCCCAGAAGATCCAGATTGTAAAAGCAACACGGTTACAGCAGCTCTGGGCAACCACATCCCAAAAGGGACACCCTCTTCCCCAGCCCTGCTCACACCATCTCTGTTTCCTTTGACAGGAGCTCAATTTCAAGGCTTAAACAGACAGATATACCTGCTGGTGAGTGAGGTGCCCCAGTTCTTTGTAGCCAAGGGCCAGCACTCTTGCCCCCTCATGTGAAATTTCCGTGTGGACAGCATGGTAGTTGCTTGGGCACTGAGACAACTAGAGAAGGCATGGGGAAAAGCACCATATGAACACAGTTCCAAACACAATTCTGTGGAACATTCCAGCACTTCACATTAAATATTCAGACAGTGGAAAAGAGGCACCTTTGGCAGGGTCCCTCACCATCAAGGGCAAAAGAGTAGATCCCTCAGATTTAGCTCTCTGCTGTCAGCAAAAGCAACAGGGCCAGGAACACATATGGCAAGATACTCAGATCTCACTGGGATTAGACTGAAACTCCCCAGCGGAGTTTATTTTCAGGCACTGGCTCGCTGTGCTCTTTTGCAGGATGAAATCCCTATGTCATTCAGGTTCCAGACTGGGCAAGGACAAGCAGAGATGTACAGGGACAAGCACAGGTGCTAGAGAAGGCCCTTCCTCTCCTAGAGAGATGCGCTCACCATTTTGTGTAGCGTCTCTGGGGCCCCTTTCACAGCTGCAATGTAACAGAGATCAGTCGAGCCGATCTTCTCGTACGACGCCAAGACAGACATTCTTTTCAGGGCACTGGCAAAATGAAAGCGCTGGTGAATTTTCAGTCCCTGAGTTTTAATACTTCTGGGGAAAACTTTCTCATCTGGAAACAAACAGATCAGGAAATCCTGAAAGGTTTCTCGGTATCAAAAGCAACATCCCTCCCTTTGGGTCCCAAAGGAACCCATAGGTCACCGAGATAATATGAATTTCCTCTCTTTAGATGCAAGCATACAGAGCTGGAAATTCTCATGCCAACAATTAAGGGATATAACTGATCAGAACACCTGTGCGCATTAGTACGAACAGCTACACAGCAGGTTGAACGTAACTTGTAGCAGGTAAAAAAACAGAAGCAAAAAAACCACAACAGCATGGGTTTCAGTGGAATGGGTATACGGTATTTCTGGAAGATTTCTACTTTAGTTACCTGTTTGTGAAAGACAGGAAAGCAGAGTAGAAAGCCTCCAAAGAGACTACCAGCAGACCATGCTAAAACCCACACTGTCATGTTTTCACTACTGCTATCTGCGCTAGTCATACCCTGATTTTAGTGAGTCTACACAATCAGAACCAAAAGACACCAACCTGAGCATGCCAGTTGCAGAATGCAGTATCTGCAGTCCTGAGAACGGACTCCTACTATTTGTTGTCCCTCAGACATACAGTGCAAGGATTTCCACTGCCCCAAACCAGTTCCTGGGATCATACCAGATGGAATTCACTCCGTGCAGAAAGCTGGCATGAGGCATAGGAAATCTCTACAGACTAGATAATGTCAAGCTCAGAACTGACAAAGTGTTATCATCATCACCTCCTCCAAAAAATCCTACCCCACAACCCACACCATATATAAACACGGCTCAGGTATCAATCAGGGAGGAGCTGGAATCAGGTTTTACCTTTGGTCAGGGTCCAGTCCACAGCCATCAACATTGCCTTCTCTAACGGATCTCCCACCAGCGTCCCATCATCCAACTGTACAAGTGAGTGGCAAGTAGCAATCGCTCGGTGGGTTTCTACAGGAATGTCAGATACTGGTGTCACTTCCTTCCCATCCCTGCAGCATAAAAAAGACTGCCCATGTTAACAGACCCATTCACATTATCTCAGACAAATTCTGGAATTTTTCCCAGCCAAAAATTCCTACTCTAATACAGTAAACAGTGGAGCTTCTCGTGGCAAGATCAAAGCCATAGAAAATTTGGCGCTGTCTCAACAGCAAACAGTGCCAAAGCCCATAATTTTTGCCAGTCCTCCAAAGCAAACTTGATTCAAGGAGAACACTCAAAGTAGAGGCCTGAACTAACACATTTAAATAACTGCAGAATCAAAGGGCCGAGACATCTCTCTGCTGTGGCATCTAGCCTTCAAGCACAGTTCATTACGGCAGTGACACAAGAAGGCAGGATGCTACTGCACAGAGAAGCAGCAAAGATCTCAGTTACATAAAAACCCCGTGCAAGAAGTCCCCCAAGACGATTAAATTCACAAGTCCTGAGCCCATAAGTGTTGTTGCCAGAGACCAACAACCCTCTCTCCTTCCAGTTCAATCCACTTCTTTCACTCTCTGAATCCCTATTCTATCTTCTCTTCCTTACTGGAATGGGATCACACAGTGCCCAAAGCCCAGACCACAGCAAATCATATAATGAAAATCACCCAGGACCCACCTGAGCCCAGCTACTCCTCTCACTACGAGGTGATCACTGGTTAATGTGCCGGTTTTGTCAAAACAGCAAACTTGAACTTTGCCTGCAAAGGGGATGCGGAAGGGCTCTGTACAGTACACATCTAGAAGAGAGGAGAGGAAATTCTGTGAGAGATCAGCTACAACAAAGCCAGGACAGGACACTCAGTGGCTTTAATCACAAGACAGGAGCTATCAACACGGTGCTGATAGAGTTAATGAACCCAAAACTCCCCATTCTGAATTTCTGTGGCATTTGAAACCAGAAGAGACCCCAAGTTGTAGCAATGACGTAGTCCAACACAGAAGTCATTGGCCTCCCTATTCCATATATAGGAGCCTGTTCAGTGCAGAACTGCAGGACTGTTGAGCAAGCAGTTCCCTCCTACACTCGATTTAGGACCCACTTCAAAGCACACAACTCCTAAGTTCTTTGAGGTTTAATCCCCCTCATATACACCAGCTCCAAACCCATACTGTCACTAGGTAGAAACTGAGGACACTACAGTCATTTCACACTCATTTCCTCACCAACATCCCCACAGTTCCAGACATAAGAAAGCAGTCCTATTTTTGTTTCTGTGTTTAGGCTTGGTACTTACAGAGCTTGGCCAAGGCAATGAGGGAGGTGTTGACAGCCAGAGAGAGCTCAATGGGAAGTTCAGGTGGAACGACCGAAGTCAGTATTAAAGTACACTCCAGGAAGAGCTTGTAACGGTTCCTGCTAGGATCCTTGGTGCCTACGGAATGAGAAACAAGACCTGTATACCTCCTCATCCTCAGGCTGTGTGCCCCACAGAACTAAGATGAGTACCACAAAGAAGCTCACCTACCTAGGAAGGGCTGTGGGAGGGCAAGAAAAGCATCCAGAATGCAGTGTGGGCCCCTACACTGAAACACTGGCGCAGCCCAACCCAGCTATTGTAACTCTCAGAAATTACGTCAACTGTCCTTCCCACAAGCTTTGGTACAAGTCCTGTGTAGAGACCTGGAAAGAGGCAAGAAGAAATCTCACCTTCAATCCAGACGTATGCTGCAGCAGCAATGGCAAAGACCAGCAGGAACAGGATGAAAATGAAGGTCTCTAAGTTATTGGCTGTCACTCTCTTCACCCCAAAGAGGATTGTACGTAGCAATTTCCCCTGAGAAGAACAGCCTTCAGTGCAAGAAGCTATCTCTGCAGCATGCAGTAGTTTGTTAAAAATATGTATGACACCCAATTTTAAAATTACACTCTGGTGTTTTGGTGCCAGAGCCTGAAACTTATTCCCATTCCTGTAATTAATCTGTTAAAAACCCTAAACCTGTTCCTAAGTCACTTAAGTTGATGATTTCTTTGAAGCAGTCTTCAATTTTCAATTGAAAAAGCTCACGTTCACACCTCCAGTCTCTACAAACACACTCAAATGCCCTTTCCTAACAATTATCATTACAGAAACAGGGATAACCAGGAGCTGTAGTATACACATAGTGTGGCCAGTCACAACAGGAACCCTGAATCCTGACTCCCAGGCTTCTGCACCAAACATCAGACTACTTATTTGACACAGAGAAGAGACCAACCTTATTTATTCCTCTTCCAAACAAAAAAGTAATTTTAATACCCTGATTTATATTTCCCCACTGTGGTACTTCATAAGGATTTCCTGACAGCGAAGCACTGAACGACACAACCAACGTCATCAACAACACAGAGGTGAGAAGGCATGTTCACATCTTACCTGAGATGTGTTGAAGCCGGTCCTCAGAACATATGCCACACACCCATTATCGACAGCTGGAACAGGAGCAGGAATGAAAACAGTAAGCTTACGGAAATCCTTTATAGGCTTATCACAGACACAATACACTCGAAGCTACCCCCTCCTCTCACTTACGAGGGGACATAGTCAACTTCAACAGAATATCACAGCGGTCCAATAATCACAGTAAACTGTTAGTGACAGAGCCAAGGAGAATGACTCAATGCCATCCTCCAAAAGTTGCATCAAGCCTTTTAAAATAAATCTGTGAGCGCGTGATGTGCCCTCTCCAAGGGAATTTGTGCAGGTACATACGTTTCAGTCCTGTGCTGGCTTTCTGGGGCGGGATGTGCTGCACCACTTTTGTTCCGCCAAATATGATGTGTAACCGGGAATCCGTCTGCATGTCCAAGACGTGCTCTGGACTGAGATCCTCCACAGGCTCCTGCAGAACAACATTCACGTCTCAGATTCACAGCTATCAACAAGTAAACTTCAAGTGTTCCTTTCTGTTCTTATCCCAAAAGATGTTCTTAGCTTCACGTCAGCTGAAGGTGGCCTGAACTGAATCTAGACCTTTACACACCACTCAACTCCTGATCAGTCTGTGTTTAGAGCCTGGCACCTGTGGAAATTCTGGTTTCAGGGGACTAGTTCACCCTTGGCACGCTGAATTCAGCAAGGGAGGCTCTGCAAGCATTACTTTAGCATTTTTAAGTCACCCACTGGCACAAAAAGAAGGAAGATTCAGGGTTTTGAAGTGCTTTACACTTGTTCCTCCTCCCACCTCTACCCAGCCAAAGGAATCCAGACTGGGGAATGTGTAGGAGGGTGATGCCATGCCCACACGACGGAGTTCAGACCCAAAGGCTGGAGACACTGCCAGACAAAACAGACATTTCTGTTTCTCATTTACCAGAGACCATCAATCACTGACAGGGAGCTGACAACAAACAGACCAGGTTGCCTGGGCCAGCATTTGGACAAAGAGATTAATTTGCACTCGCAAATGCTGCAGTGGCTTGAGTATTTTTGCTCTTCCAGGTTGCAACAAAGGGACAGCAGAGGGGACACTTCACACAGACCTTCATCTGTGGCACAGACTCCCCCGTCAGCATAGCTTCATCTACAATACACCTTCCACGTAACAGCAGCACATCACACGGCACTAGATTTTCATGAGGAGATCGGCCTGCAATTAATACGTTAAAACTGAGAAGAAGCTCAAAGGCAGAAGTGACTATTGTTTGACTATTTGTCTGGCAGGGCACAGCTCTCCTTCAGTTTAGCTGAGATACAGGAGATTCCTAAAGCTTCAAACCTCTCATGGGCTGCCAAGTCTAGCACAGCACGGACCCACTCAGCACTGCTGAGAACCGAAAGGGTTTGAAAGTTATTAAGTCTCTATTGAGACCAGAAAAGTTTAAAATCAAGTCACTTGGTTCTCAGTGCCATTCAGGCTTCAAAGACTGGCACCACATCCTGGGCTAATACAACCTTAAAAAGGAGAGCAGGGTTAAGAGAGAGATCTGCCCTTCCCCTTTCTATTCTAGGAAGATATTGTCAGGAGGAAGGGAACTCTTCATCTTCACAATCCTAAGCTGAAAAATCTGAGGACAATTTATCTAGGTATTTACCTTTCTTCAAGACAGCTAGCAGGTCCAAGAGATCCAGCCCAAGGATTAATCTCTTGGACCCTTGAATTGTGACACCTATGAATCAAAGTCCTCAAAAGCACCCAACCAAGACTGTTAAGATTTTTATGCCTAATTCAATTCACTGCACAATTTAACAGACCAGAAAAAATCAAAAGCTTATTTAAAATCAGATTACAACCATCATGCAAGTCATTACCAATGGAAACAATGTCCCCTGGAATAATCTCATCACTGGAAATGGGGCGCCACTTGCGGTTTCTGTAAACCTGTAGAAAAAAACAAACCACTTTGAGAAGCCCTGCATGCGTCAGAAGAGGTTCAGAGGAAAAGGATGGGAAAAAGGAACAGCAAGTCAGCTATAAGACAGCTACATCACAAATTTAATGCATAATCCTCTCTGGTTCCAATTACCTGGATCATGTACGGCTTGTTGCCCATTTTTCGAATCTCCGACATGTTCCTCATTTGCTGCTGGACCAGAGAAGCTTCAAATGCAACCAACATGGAGAGGGTGAAAACACTGTAATACCAGTATTCATCCAGGCACCACAAACCCACACAGAACACCTGTGGGGAGGACATGGAAGTTATTCTAATCTCACTCAGAAAACAAAAGCCTTCAAGTTCTAGGAATTTATGTTTTTTTAAGTTAACTTGGTATACACTTAATAGGAGCAAGCCAGAAAACCAGAAAGTCACAGTAAGACATTAGGGAGAAACAGGGTCACTCCCAGCAGTAAAACCAGTATTACAGTGCAAGAACAGCATCTAGTCCTGGTTTTAGAAAGCTGCCAGCTGGTTTATGGCTCTCAAGCCAGGATTGTAAGGAATCCTCTCATTTTTTAGCAGGGAGAAGTACTTACAGCTCTTTTTGCTTGTTCATTTTACCTGAAAGACGAAGAATGGAGCTGTAGCTCTTTCTTTAAAGAGTTCCAAGAACTCCGGCACCACCATCTCAGCCCTGGGAAAGAATTGAATCCTTATTAACCTAAACATTCAAGACTCTCAGCAAAAGCCCAACCCAAAAGCCATCTGCAGCCTCTGGCGTCAGAGCAGGTTCTACTCCAGAATGTCCACAATCTCCCTGTTTCAATGACTTTGATTCAGTTAATTTGTTATATGCAATTAATCTGCACCCATAGACCACGCTGGAGAAAACCCCTCGGTCCAATACTGTTCTCTATCCTTAAAGGAATTTAACGCAAGTGCCAGGAATAATTGAAATGTAAAAAACAGGACCAGAACCGTGGTTCAAAAACACTGTTCCTGACACACTGGGATACTTTGGCAAAGTGAGGTCTGTGCCTGGAAAACTTACTTGTTTGTACCGTATTTCTTCTCAGCTGCTCGAATATCTTTGTCCTCCTGATAGCCTCGGGCATTCTGGTAGTAACAAAGGGGATGTTCCACAGGGAAAGCTACAGGAAGAAACTGTTTCTTGCCGTCTATCTCATATGAGTATTTGATTTTCTGAAATTCAAAGGAAAGAGCTTCCTGCCCATCCTCACCCTGCAGAAAGGGGGGAAAAAAACAACCAGTTGAAGACACGCCAAAGGCTTCACTCCCCACATAATCTGGCCTGAAGAAGGAAAGAAACCCCAGTCCCTTACATCTCCAGTTATTGTACGACTCTGCTTGTGGTACACACACCAGGAAACACCGTGCAATCTTTAACATCCCCACTTGTGACCGACCACAGCTGATTTTTCCTTAATTACTTAAGTTAAAAGCTAACAAACTGCAGGCTGAAGTAGCACGATGCAGCAGCTCCCTGGCACGTGACAGATGTCAGTTCTGCTCCCGACAGCCGGATCCTTACCTGGTCTCGGTGGAGTGGCACTAGTTCTACTGATCCGTTATTTGGGGTTGGCACAACTTTAGCCAATGTGGCTTTCTTAGGACAAGGTTCCTGAAACGCAAACAAGACACGCTTTGTAAAGCGGGTCACAGACCCTGAGTTTCAACGAGTCGGGAGGAATCCTTGCCAGACTGCATTAAGACATGCGGACAAAAGAGCTCTTTGCAGCCGGGTGCTTTTGCAGAGCCGTTGCGAGAATCAAAGACGTTCCCATTAACACAATCCATTCCCCAAATCATACCTTACCACTGAAGGAAGGATATTCAGTACCTCACTTGCAATTAAGACATATACAGCTGCCAGTATGATGCGGTTACTACAGCAACTGCAAAAATGGGAACCAGCGAGTCCACCGTCCAAAGACGGAACAATCGACACTAGCAAAGGCAGTCTGCTCCTGCCCTGAACACTCAACTCTCCCCAGGCTGCCTGCGTGCACACACATTGCTGGACTCCCCGACACTGCGCCGGGGCCTGCCAAAGGCACGCATCTCTCCTTCCCCCCTGCCAGCACGCAGCCACCCTGCCCAAGCCCAGCTCAAGGGAGATGCACTTCTGTGCAAAGCGTCTCTTCAAGCCCCTCACCCTCTTTCTCACCGCGCCTGCAAAGCTTCCTTTCTCTGCCACATCACAAGAAACATATTCTGCACCCCCCTAAGAAACTGAACGCCTCCGCGCTCTCAGCCGCCCCCGCACGACAGGAGAGCCCGCGGGGAAGGGCACGAGCCTCCCCGCGCTGCTCGGGAGCAGCCCCGGCGGGTTCTCCAGCACTGGCAGCCCCGGGACTCACCCTGACGCAGGTAAGGGCGCAGTGAGCGTGCACCGACCACAGCCCCGAGAGAGCCGTCAGCAGATGGACGACACCGATAGCGGCGAGCGCCAGCAATGCGGCTTCGGGGGGCGCGGGGCCCGGTCCCGGTTTCGGGCCCTCCTCCTCCACCGTCGCCGCGGCCGTCGCCTCCCCCCACGCCGCCCATACGCGCGGTCCCCACAGCCACAACCAGGCCGGGTAGAGCCCCGCCACGAAGGGCAACACGGTGCCGTGAAGAAGCCTCGGTCGCCGGCGGTAAAGCGTCACCGACGAGACCAGCTCGTCCACGGGACCGGGAGCCGGACCGGCCGCCGCCATCTTCCGAGAAACCGCAAACGACATACTTCCGCTTCCGGCGGGGGGAGCGCACGCGGCATCTGGCGCCTGCGCAGTGGTCAGTTTGAGCTCCGCACCGCCCCCCCGCCGCCGCAGCTGCGCATGCGCAGCCGCCGGCCGCGCCTCCCGGCTCGACGCATGCGCAGCGGCGGTAGAGCGGTGGCCGCGCATGCGCACAGCGGTAGGAGTGCCCGGTGCTCGGCGGCATGTGAGTAGCGGGCGGCGGCGGGGACCGGGCCGGTCTAGGCCGCGTTGCCTCCACCGTATTAATTTTACCGTTTCCCCGCAGGCAGGCGGCTTTGGAGATTACGGCACGTTACTGCCGTAACGAGATGGAGCAGTACGGGCGGTGCGTGGCCGCCAGCCCGGCCTCTTGGCAACGCGACTGTCACCGTCTCCGCCTCAGTATGTCCCGCTGCGCCGCCGCTCAGTGAGTGCGGGAGGGGTGGGATGGGGTCAGGGATGGGGCTGAGACCGGGTTAGGCCTCTCGGGTTGGATCTCAGAGCGGGAGCTGAGGGTCCGGTGTTGTTTTTGCAGCCCCATCGTGCAGCAGATTCGCCAGGACTGCGCGGAGCCGTTCGCCGCCTTCGAGCAGTGCCTGAAGGAAAACCAAGCCTCCGTTATGAACTGCAGCGACCACGTCAATGCCTTCCTGCTCTGCGCTGAGCAGGTGAAGCCCTCCACATGAGGTAAGCGTCAGGCTGTGGAGCAGGGTTGCTTTCTCTCTAGACCTGCGGTCCAGAGCCCTCCTGCTGACAGCTACTCACCACATCTGCTTGGGAGCTGCTCATTTAAGCAGCTGGAGCAGAATAGTACAGCCCCGCGTAGACATAGACCCGCTTTTTTCTCTCACCCACCTTCCCTTCCTGTCTCAGAAAAATATAGAGCACAGCCAGGAAGTTTACTTAGGCTAGAAGTGTGGTACTTCATTGGTGTGGATTGCCAGGGGCTGTAAGTGATGTGTGTGTGGCCATTATGGGTGTGAATGCAACAGTGTTTTTCTCCAAATGGCTTGGTCATGCTCAGTGTCGGACTAAGCCGATACCCTGTGGGAGAAAAGCAGTCTTGCTGAGGTGAAGTCATGATTTTCGTCCACATCTGGTCATCGGTTTTGTACAGTAATACATACAGAATGGTGGTGTTGGGGTAGGTCAGCTTGCAGTGCTCTGCAAAAGATCTTGTAAATGTCTATGGAGCAACGTTAAAGTAAATAAGATGTTGTTAAGCATGTAGAAATCACCTGAATGTGACATACTCCCATGACCTGACATGGTAACCTACTGTACCTCATAACTAGGGTGCTGCGTACGCACAGAGCCTACCTGATGCTTTTATTTGTGCTGTTTTTTCATAGGGGAGCCTTGGAATTACAATTCCTCTTCAGGAGCGAATGACAAGTCTTCCTGTACGCTGGAGTATTGTTCCAATGCTTCATTGGGTTGGTTTTTCCCCTCTGAAAAACGAAGCGCGGCCCTGCGATGTGGTTTTCTTGGTTCTGGTCATGCTACGCTTGTCTCCAGCAGAGCGCTGGACTCTGACTGGGATGTCAGAGCGTTCGTGATCCATCGGCACTCGTGTGCTGGTAACGCTGGGTTTTGTATGCCAAGTTGCCTCTAAAAACTTTATAAGTAAATTACAGAACTGTGTTGAAGCGACACCAAAGGATCAGCAGCAGCCTGCAGATGTGCTTGAACAGGAACCGAAAACTAAAATCAGCCCTTACCTCTTTTTCTGCAGTCTGTATTCTTCAACAGTTCCTTTGATAATTAAGCATAATATTTTCCTTCGTCCCAGTAAAAAACCCCACTTTTCAAGATCCAAAGCCAGTTCTGGCTTTTCCCACTGATGATGGAAGCTGCTCTCTGAGCTGGACTGACTACAGGAACATTTCTCTGACCATAAATTTTCCAGCGTGACCCACTTGAAAACATCCTATGTGGCTCCCAGTTTTGGGGGTGGTATGAGGGGTTGTAACCCCAGGCCTTCTGCTGGTTTAGAACAGCAGAGGGAGTCTTCCCGCCGGCAGAGACGGCAGAAAAACTGCAGATTTCAGGGCACTGACTGCTCTATCGACAGCGCAGCAGAGATCTTCCAATGCAGGGTGGTAGGGGGGCTCCTCCATTGTTCTTACACAGGGGAACAAAGAGCCCAGCTCTAAGGAGAGGTGGTTTCTGGGCTGTCACTAGTGGAAAAAAAAATTAAACAATAAAAGAAACAGTAGATGGTCTAACGAGGAGTGGATTAAGACCCTGGGCTTAAGACCTGCGATCGCATCTGCAGAGGGAGAGTTTGGGGGTGCTACGACCTTGGGCCGTTGGGTCTACTCCAGTGTGCATTGCCTGAGTCTGTTTAATGTGCTGCCTGTTAAGTGGGACTGAGAATCTCTCCCAGCAAAAGTTTAAACCTTGGAAAGTCCTTTGGGGTACTTGAGACCAGGTTCAAGGAAGGAGAAATCAGCTTCTATGACCTAGTTATACAAATGCAGCCTCGGAGGAACAGCTTTGCAGCTGTCTGTAGTAGGAACTTGGTCTTCCGGAAGAGTTACCGGGAACCATAAACCAAAATTTTCCAGAAGTGTGCAGGGAGCAGATGACACACAGAAACTGTTGTGTACAGCACCAGCAGAGTCTGTCTTTGAAAGCACAGCACAGCTTTGCTGTGTTTGTGTGAGTTTTTTTTGTACCTCTAAGAGAGGGTGAGGCATGGACCGGGAAACTTGGCTTTGACCTGGTTCCCAGGGGTTCATACCCCCTTCCTGGGACACATAAATCCTTAGTGTTTCAGCCAGGCGTAAGTCCAAGCGTTTGCCTTTGAGCCTGTGGTGGTTGGCAAACATCGCTTGGCATTTTCCAGTTGGGCGGAATTTAACTCCTTTGGTGAGAGGGACGGCAGATTTAAGTTGATCTGTTCCAGCCTTTAGCAGAGACGAATCACAAAGCTGGCTGTTGGCATTGCTGTTGTCTGTCTTGTAGAGGTGGCTGCATTTCAGCAGTGATGGGAACTTATGAAGATGCTGGGGTCATGTCTAAAAACATATGTGCACACTTGCAGAAAACTTTTTGTTTCCCTTTATCAAATGCCATGCATTTGAAACATAAAGAGCCGTTTTGTCTTCTGGGAGAAAAGTTGGGAGAAAAAGGTGACGGTAGCTTTGCTTCAAGATGAATTTAGAGAGGGGGCAAGTGCTACCAGAAAAGTATTTTTAGTGAGTCTTTTGAGTTTTATTTATACCAGGCAGCACCCCATTAGTCATAAATGTCTGTGGTGTGAATAACTTTATTAAGGATGCCGTTATACAGGAGCAAAGGTGCTTTACATGTTGTTGACATTGTATTGAAATGTCAGCCTGTCAGCAGAAAAGCCATTTTTCATTATGTTTAAGGTGCACGGGGCCCCCTCTTAAGCCCAGTTATGCCTCCTCCTTCTCAGGAGCCTGAGCCACTCTATTATTACTTGATCTAACACATTAACCACTGAGCTGCCAGGCACTTGCTGTTGTCATCGGTGAGCCAAACACTCACAGGGTTCAGTTCACTTGTTACTACGGAGAGGGGGAAGAGGAAGATGCTGCTCCATCCTGTTTCTGCGTACAGTTGAGGAGATAAATGCTTTCTGAGAAAATATTAGTGAAGGAAAACTGCAAGTTTTATTCTGAATAAAGAATGCACATCTTGCACTACACATGTAATGTAAATGTAAAATAACTTCATGTAGCAGAGAATCACAGAACCTTCCCGTGGAGGGAAGTATTATGGTGATGGTTGCTACCTGCAGTTGTTGCCTTCCTCAGTTTACCAGCTCCCTTGGAAAAGTTTCTAGGTTAAATCAACTTGTAGCCCTGGCAAATTTGGCAAATTCCTTTGTGAAAAGTGAAAGGAATACCAATGATTTTCTTTCCTTCAACTGGATGTGCTAGAAGAAACCAGGGAGTATTCTCTTGCTTTCCTCTTAGCCTTGAAGGAATCTAGCTATATGTGCAGTACTGCATGATTAATCAGTTTAATTCTCACTAAGGCAGAGGAGCCTAAGACCTCTTTAAGTGAAGCATGGAGCAGGAGTTTTGCAGTTTTCGAACTGCATGGGCTACCTGCTCTTGCTGGTTGCTGGAATAAAATTGGAATGGCAATTACAGCTATTTATGGCATTGACAAACATAAGGGAAGGGCTGCTGTGGATCGGACTTGCTTGGATGCATGACAGCAGCTGGAAATAAGGCAAAGCGTATACACGGGGTGAGCAAGCGTCCCTGTGAGTGTTGGGAAAAGCTGTTATTTCCAAATCCAGCTGTTGGGTTTTTTGGTCCTGTCACTGGAAACATATTTAGCAATTAAAGCTAAAAGGAGCCTTGGCTGCTCCAGTATCTTTCACAAGGTGTAAACTGGCAAGGGAGACGTCTGAAAACCTGAAAATGAAACAAGGATTGGGAACCCAGGAAGCTGCCTCTTAATTTCTTGTACCACAGGATTATGATACTGTCTCATACCTCTCAGTTTGATTAGGACAGGCTTACAGAAGGAAGTGCAGGAAGCCGTTAGAAGTAGGACAGTTACTGGCATAAAACTGAACAGGGGGAAAAAGTCTTCAGGCAGTCAATCAAACTGGTAGGTTCAGCTTTATCTCCAAAGGCTGCAAAGAGATTCAGCTAAATTAATGCCAAGTGTCTGAAATCAATAAGTGAATAAGCCTGTATTTCCCAGAGTGGGAGACTCGGGGCGGGGGAGAAAAAAGAAAAAAAATTTAGAGCAGGATTCGGATAGATTGGTCCTCTCGCATCCTCCCAAACACAAAGCAGACCCAAAATAAACACTAAAGCCCTGCAGTAACAAGGAAAAGAACCCAAAGGAGGTGGTCGAGAACTGTTAAGAAAGCAGTGTCAGACTTGTGTAGGTGTTCTCGTTTGGGGGTTACTTCTTGTAAAGGATCCTTCATTCACACAAGTCTTTTTGTGTCACTGTAGTCCTGTTTCTAGTCTTCTGGCATGGGCTTTGCCATTCTCTGCTTGGTTTCCATCTCCTGGTTCTGTGTTTTCTCCACTTTTAATTGTTCTTGACTCTTGTTTTCAGGTAGATGGGCATTTTGGCTGGTAGTTAAGCAAACTGGGTGTCAGGTTTTTTCTGTTTTAACTTACCCACTGTCTTTCTGTGTGGCCTCAGAAGCTAGTCGTGACATGGTCTATGTCTCTGTTTGTTTACTCACCTCTGAAATAAATAACACCTACTGGGCTGGGGAGTAATGAGGGATAATTAATTAATGCATGCAAGGAGTTCTGAGGTCCTTAACTAAGAGAAAGCTAAGGATCATTAGGTTAGTTAATTCTCTGCTTTGTTTTTCCTCCATTTCTTCTTGGTTTAGATCTCTCAGAATGTGAAATTAAGTGTGTCAGGACTTTTTTCAGCCTGTTGCTTTAACTCCTGTTGATGTCACTTTTCCTTTCAAGTGGAACTTTAAAACCAGTAAGGTAAATTACACATGATCCTAGAATGAGGAACTAACAAACCCATCTCTTTAATTTTTCATCCAGAAAATATTCTCGTTTTACACTCTGCTTCTCTTACTTAAAGGAACCATAAATCAGTGTGTTCCTTTGGTGTTTGCAGTCACAGGGAGAGATTTAGTGCTGCTGGCAGGCCCGGGTCTGAAATGGGCAACTGTCGAGGGCAGAGAGCTGTACAGAGCCACATTCCATTCACACACACATTTGCTTTACTTGGCTGTTGTCCAGATGATTTTTTGAGTCACTTGTGAGCACGAGGGAAATTATGTGGGCAGAGGGGAGCGTTTTTCATCTCGTGGTCAGTCTGTCACCTCGACTCGCTTTTATTCACCTTTATTCTCCTGTCTGCAAAGATGGAGAAACACATCTGGGCATTTCAAAGAGCAGTGGGCATTCCCAAACCCTCCTTCTCAGCAAATATGCTGGCATGTCACAGCCAAGGACCTGCACCTCCCTGCTTGACGAAAGCAATTGTTTTGTCTCTTGGCCATGCAGAGCAAAAAGCCAAAAAGCATGGGTGTTGCCCAAGGTGTGTGTGATTCTATTCTTCACTGCTGCAGAGTAAGCTTAGCCTCTTTCTGCTCTTTCCTCTCGAGTACACATTCCTCAAGTCCTATGATAGCCATGAGACTGAATTCAGTGATGTCCATAGGTGCTTCGGGATGCATGTTGATACCCCATGGTTGCCACAGGGTCAGATCCCTTCCACGTATGTACACGAAGCTACTTCTCTCTCTTCCCAGTTCATGCTTACTGTTGCTGTTTCCCAAGTCCCTTGTCACTACAAGAAGCATTCCAGCTGCAAGATACAATTGGGAGTAGCTTCACCTGCAGTCACTGAACTCTGATACCTGGCTGTTGATGCTAAAAGCAGCTCTATCCTTTAGTGAGAGCAGCAGCAGGACTTGCTTGACAAGTCTGATAGCTTTTGGGCTCTGCCAGCTGTGGTGCTGGTGTCCACCTTTCTGATTTCTGCTCCTTTCAGGCAGAATCTGGACTCAAAAACTGGAGAGCACCTGCAACCTGACAGGTGGGCGTTTCTTTCCTTAGCTATAGGGTACGAATTTCATCACTGGCTCTTGTACTTGAACTCTCTTGTCACCATCAGACTCCTTTGCATCAGTAGCTCCAGGTCTAGCATAACTCTTCACTATATTTATTTATTCACATAGGGATTCTAGTTCCTCTTGCAACTAACTGGCTCCTGCTATCGAGTTTGCTGACTCTATTAAGGTATGAACAGCTGCCAACACGAGATGCTCCTTTGCTCCGGGATACCTAGATCCTGGGAAAGGTAACGGATGGGCCGTGCTCCTGAGGAGCCCAGCCCAGCCTTTGAGGGACTGCAGGGAGCTGGCTGACTGCTTGTGCATGCAGTTTGGCTGACTGTGCTGAGGCAAGCTCCAGATTTCCACTTACAGTTTGCTTTTTTTTTTATTTTCAAATGTACATGCAAAAAAAACATTGGCACATCACAGCACTAGATCACAAGAAAGAAAGGGGTGGGTTTCAGTGGGTGCAGGTGGCTCTGGTATTTGGGAGAAACATCAATTTGCACATAGTTCACTGTAACATTCTCTTAAAACTTCATCTAAACTGAGACTGTCCCTAGTGCAAGAACCTCTAAAAGTAATATACAGCTTTAGGAGTTTTTTTGTGTTCGTTTCTTAGGGGTGGGTGACCACACAACAAAGGTGGAAGTCACCCAGCTGCAGCAGCTTGGTCTAGAACTTGTCTGTCTGGGCAAACATACGTCATAAATAGCTGTTTCTGCAAAAGGCTCCCCCTTCCCTCATAAAAAGAAATGTCAAAGTGTCTGTAAACTATGTACACGACTGCCTTCTGGGGAGAGACATTGTCTGATACTGAGAGCAAAGGCAAGTCCCGCTACAGAACCTGGCACTGTAAACACAACGGGAAGTGACTGCACATCAGCACGTGTCACGTTCACACAGCTTTATTAAAGGTGAAGCAACGGTGGAGTGATCTTTGTAAGGGCTGTGGTTCTGCTACACGTCATTCTTTCTTGTCAGTTCTCTGTAAGTAGTTGAGAAGGTGAAAAATTCCTGATAAAAAGCAGAATGTGTCAGGAGTGCATCTCCTTTCATCCCCAAATCCAGGATTTTTTAGTTCCTGGGAATCTTCCTCCATAACTGCAGGCAACAAAAATTAGCCATTTCTTTGGGTTTTTTTTTCTTTTTCTCCTCCCCCCCCCCCCTCATTTGAGAGGCTACACACCTTTAAAATCAGACTGACAAGCCTGTGGAGGCTTAGAGGTAAAACACCACATACAGAAACATCAGTCAGCCAGGTTCTTGGGTTGCACTGCTAGACTCACAACTCTGGAGATGCAAGATTTAAAAATAAGTCATTATTTCCTTTTGGAGTTGTCTGCCAGTTGTTCAGTTCAAATAGACAGGGGAAGGTTAGTTCTGGAGGACCGTATTCCTTCAGCTGGCATGCTGTACGCAGACTCATGGGAAAACCTGACCTTTCCAGGAATACCGGCTATCCTTCACGTATATAAAGAACAAAATCCCAGACTTGGGTCCTAGGCAGGAGAATAAAGAATTTCCCTTTGGTAATAATTCAGACTTCCATTCTCTGCTCTCTCTTTCTTGCCCTTTTTTGTGGGTACACACATTGGTGCCCACCTGCTTCTCCTAACTCGCCTGCCTCGTGGCATGATGATGGATGGAGAAAATGGATTATTCCCTTCTATCCACAGCGGAGACATGCTTTTCTTTTGGCCGAGTCCTGATGTCACCCCTGGGTTGCCCTCGAAGTGAAAACCAAACGTAGCCTCTGGAAGTTAAGTAAGTGACTTGGCAGGGGAACATGCCAGAGGATCAATATTCCCTTCTTTCTTGAAGCAGATAGAGAGCATAGCTGTTTCAACCAGGGGCCAAACTGCTGTGTGTTTCTGAAATGTCAAACGTTAAAAAACTGGGCCAACTGATCGACAACCACACAGAAAATCTCTGAAGCAGCAGTGGCATCCCTTAGAGATGCCTCAGGACCTTGGCTTTTACTGTGGAAAATTAATCTTGTCCCATGAAGTCTGCATCCGGATTGGGAAATGAGGCAAAACAGCACAGCGAGCAGCTCAGCTGCAACCAAGACTTAAATAAACTGAGTTCTTGTGGGAAGGGCATCTCCTACTTCTAGGGACAGCTCTGGTTAGCTCGGCCAGTCTTTGTTTGCAGGACATAATGCTCAAAAGCTTAAACACTGGACAAACTGCTAAAGTTACAGCTAAACAACATCATACCATCGATCTACTCGTGGCTAGAAAAAAGGAGAGAGGCGATCGAAAGTCCTTCAGGCTGTGAAAGGTCTCCATGAATTAGTGCTTATATGTGTGGCGGACCGAGTTGCCTCCTCCGTTGTGCAGTGCTCAAGGAATGTCTCTGAAGGTCTCAGCCTTGTTTCTTCTCCCTCACCCCCGTTCTGAATTTGAAGCAGCATCCATCCGAGATACTCGTGAAGAGTTGGGAGCTTTTCTATGGTCAGGACGTGAAGTAGGAGCTCTGCATGGAGTAGAGTCGGTCAATGGGGTTGCCCACGCGGGCTTGGAGGAGGTTGGCTTCAGCCGTTGACAGCAGGCAGTCTCCCAGGTGGCTGATGCTGTCACTGTCCATATCGTGAAAAACTCCTTCTGAGTCTGGAAGAGGAAGGAAAAGGCAATGAGTGTGAATGTGGCGTGAGTGTGTCTCGTGGGGAGCTGCATGCAGCACGGAGAAAGGGTGGCAGCAGGACCATGTTACACCTGGAGCAATGGTCAGCAGGGCTGGTAGGAGGTGAGCCCCCCCCCCCCAGGACCAGCTTTAGGGGTAACTCTTTCCTCCCTCACCCAAATATTTCGCACTGGATGGAGGGAAGACCCCCAGCCTCGCTCCCTGGCCCCTAGCAGAGCTCAGCCTGAGGCTCTGCCCTCACCAAACTTCTGAGAAAGGCTCAGCACAAAGCCCAAGCCCCGTGGAGCGCTCGCTGCCGCTGGCTTCTTCAGCAGTCGCGGCGGAGTTGGCTTTTCGTGGCTTGGACTGCTACGTGCAGCTCTGATGCAGAGACGGGACAATCTCCACGCCATTCTCCTACCGTAGGGGTGCAGATGGTCTCCTGGCAGCTGGGGCGGCGTCAGCCCTTGTCGGTACAAATCCGTGCTGTAGCTGTTCTGATCCAAGGGCAGCAGCTGCTGCTGGGGGATCCTGGGGTAGGGGACCATGAGCCCATCCAGGCCGTGAACGCTCGCGCCGTCTAAAGACACAACCAGCGGGACGGGTTGAAGCAAAGGGTGCGCAGCACGCGGTGGGGCAGAGCACTGTGGCAATAACGTTATTTACATTGCTGCAGCGGTATTTGGTAGCCTGACTCTGGACCCGCAACCACATGGTACTCGGCTCTGTGTGTACGTGCACAGAAAAAAAACCCCGTCGTCTTCTCAAAAAGAGGAGATACGTGCTGCGTCACGGGTACCCACGAGTCCTGCTGAATGTCACCTAGTTATTCCAGCTTGTACATAGCAATTCAGTTACAATCTGCGTGCTTTTTGCTAATCTCTTCCTGTGCGCGTTCTCTCTCAAATACATCCAAGTCAATCCCCTCCATCCCAGCCTGCAGCCCCCAGAGCTGCCACCGTGCGCGGCGGCTCCTCACCTTCGCTATCATCGTTGCTCTGCCTGCTGTTGCGACCGGTCCCTCTCCCGGTCCCTAAGCGAGGGTTCCCCAACTGGTCTTGCTCCTGCTGTTGCTGCTGCTGTTGTTGTTGCCTGCGAGCGATCTTCTTCATCTGCAAGGAGACAGAGACCCCGGATTTGAGGTTCTGACTGAGAGGGGAGGGGAGGGGGTTGCCTTTAACACAGCAGTGGACAACTGCCGCCTGCCTTTCACAGAGACCGAGCGCTGCCACGATACAACCCTGCTCGGACTCCGCTGGGTGACTCCTCTGCAGTCAATGTTCTCTGCAGTCGTCCCTGCATGAGAAACGGGGCTGACAGAAAAGGCTGTATTATCTTTGTGGGAGATGCCATTTGCAGTTTTAAAACCGAAGGGCTTTGTTTTACTATAAAGCGAGGTTTTCAAAGCCACGTATTTTCTGTTTTCACCCTTTAAATTCTGCAAAATTAGAAATGCTTCAACTTCTAGAAGAAAGAAGTGGGAAATCCTTCTAGTCTTTCTATAGTGAGGGGTAAAAAGCAAGTAGAAAAAGAGTAATCAAAAAAAAACCCAACGTGAAAAATGCTAAGCCCTGCAAACACCTATAATTAATCGATTTTTGTATTTCTCTTCAAGCTTTTGCTACTACCAGATACATGTTGTAGGACTAGGTGGACCTGTGGTTTGGTCCTGCATAGCTGTTCTTCTGTTCTTCTAACTGTTTTTTCTTTTTCTAGGCTATTCTACATTTCCTTTTAATTGAACGAGTGTGTGTGCTATCCCACCGGTGTGCAGAACCCAGCTGTGGCACGGGAACCGCCACTCACCTTGGCTCTTTGGTTCTGGAACCAGACCTGTACCACCCGCACTGTCAAGCCCGTCTCAGCTGCCAGGGTCTCTCTCACCTGTCCACAAAACCCAGAGAGCTGAATCAGAACTTAAGTTGCACTTACAAGGATCCCAGCCAGCAGTAGTACTGAGCGGCCTCCTTATACCTTTCTGCAAGGCTTTGAGGAAACCTCAAACGAAGCCTTGAACGCCCGTCGCTGCTGTGTGGTCAGGATGGTACGCGGGCGCTTGGAGCGCTTGTGGTCTTTGCTCTCCTCGCTGCCTTTGCTGTGCGAGTGGCTGCCGTCTTCGTCCTCGCTTTTCACTGCAACGCAAGATCAGTAGCGGTGATTCAGCAGAGAGTGGCCTTTCCGGACCATCTCCCAGAGGAAGGAGTCAGAGAACCTTGTCAGAGTTTTGCCCCTTTCAAGGTGCGGTTTAGAGCAGGAGCACAGAGTGAAGCCAGGAAAGCTCACGGACTGAGCTGTGGCTCAGGGGAACACTGTCAGTTCAGAGACAGTGCTGATGGGCCAGCCCGGCCCCATATCGTCCATTCCGTAATGTCTCAGATCTGCCCACCCAAACGTCTCCAGATCAGCCCAGTAGATCTCGACAGCCTGGTGCACCCTTGGCTGCCTATCACCAAGGGGAAAAGATGCTGCAACCTCCTCCTACCTACACCTCCTCCCTCTGAAGCTTTCTCCACAGTTAATTAGGGACTAAGCGGCACCTGCCCTCTACGAGGTTCACCCTGCTTCCCCACCCTCAGCACGGTCCCAGCCCCAGCCCCTCACCGGACTCGGTGGGTGCCGGGCTGATGGCGCTCAGCATCTCCTTCTCCTTCTCATAGTCACTGCGGCACAGCAGCTGTCCTTCTTTGAGCACAAACTCGTCTCCCCGCTGCAGGCGCCGCTCGCACTCGCAGCAGTAGAAGCAGTGAACATGGTAGACGTTCTCCAGCACCCGCATGATGAGCTCGGAGGGGGCGATCGCCTTCAAGCAGCTGCTGCACTTGGTCTGGAACAACCTGCAGAGAAGGTCCCAGCGGTTAGACGCTTGGGCAGGGAAGATCAGCCCTGGGTTGAGGCCCAGGAAGCCAAGGGAAGAAGGGGGATGGATGTCTGGAGCTGTGCTAGCACATCCCAGCAAGAAGCGTACATCCCAGCTGGGTTTTGGGACTTTCTGACCTTCCGTCACCCCAGGGAGGAACATGAACTTGCCCGGCCCAACAGGACAGAGCTCTGTGTCCCCTCTTCCTCTCTAGGGCTGTTCACTGCCTGGCTTTGTTAGGTGACTCCTAGCAAGAGGACTTTATGGACCCCTCCAGGACGGTCCCCAGGCCCTGGAGGAGCCTTACGAGAGGGAGTCCCACGGGGAAGGCTGTTTGTGCCCCACACCATGTCCAGAGAGAGAAATAAACAACTGCTGAGCACCCCACGTACAGAGCAGATGGTTCTGATGAAGTAATTTGGGATCTAAACAAATGTGAGCGGTGGTGGCTGCCGGCTGACAGCTTCTATTTAGCCACTTGACAAGAGAAAGTAATAAAATAGGGATTAATTAGGCTGTTGTTTAAACACACAAGATCTTCCCCACCAGCAGGGAACTCATAAACTGGGATTGAGAACAAGACTGGGTTAATCCTCCTGGCAAACTCTGTGGAGCAGGATGAAGAGGCTTACAGGGGTGGGCTCATCCCTTCCAAATACCACCATGGATTTGTGCTGTGCGGTGGCTTTCGGCTGAAGTGTCTGGGACATTCCAACTGGAATGGTGTGGGATTTCTCTCTCCTTTGTGTGAGTGTGTTTGCATGCATGTTCCTCTCTCCCTCCCTGTCTCTCTTTCTCTCCCCTCTTCCTCTTTGTCTTTCTGTAATTCACACTTGAAAAATAATAATCAAATTTTAGTTGAAAAAGCTGGGAGTGAAGAGTAGCCTTTTAACCACAACCTCTCACTGTCTTGACAAAGGAGCAAACTGGGAGCGTGTTCTAGGCACAATCCCAGTCCGAATCTGGGCTGAGTCCAAATCTGTCCCTTTCTAACACCAACATCCTTCTGTTACAGCAGAAGTGAAATAGTAAAAGAATAAAAAAGAACCAACAGCAGAGCCAGTCCAAGATCACAGCGATCTGCAATCAGTCAGGAACATATGATGTATTACTAAACATTAAGTTATTAATGTTCCTGGACTTTAAGCCCAGCCGGAAGATAATGGTGATGTAGTCTGACCCCACGTTCATTGCAACCCAGAGAATCTTGCCCAGGAATTCCCACCTCAAGCCTGTTTGCTGGTGCTGGATGTACAGCGAAGGCCAGCCAGTTGCAGTCTGGAGGCTCCAGGTGAAGGAGGATCTGTCCGTATCCATTCGGAAGAGGTTCCAGAGGCTAACTAGCTCCTCATTCCTTTCTTCCAATTTGAATCTTACTTTATTCCATGCTCAGCAACTAAACTTTGTCATGTCTTTATCTTCTTGAGAACCAGTTAGGAGTAGTTACGCCAATTCAGGTAATCAAACCATTCTTTCCAGGTTTCTGTCCCTTACAATTTAAAAAGCTCGTTTAAAAGTGAGTACCGACTTTTTTTTGCACCTTGGCTGGGAGAATTACTGTCCCCAAAGAAAGATCTGCCTGGCTTCGCTATATGCTGTCGTGTAGCTGAATCTAGTGACACAAATATAATTTGACTGGGACACAAGCTAGTCCCAAGCTCCCATCTGGTCTTGCCGTTTCTTTCAGAGACCAGTTTTCTCCTGTAACACACCCCGGCCAAGCTGGTTCCACCCCCGAGCCCCAAATCCAGGGGCAGACACATTGAGAACATAGACCTGACAAACAGAAGCTTTACTTCAATATCCCGACCTGACTCCAATTATGGAACAGGATAGTTTAGGAAAACCCTGACGGAAAACTCCCTATCTTGTTTCACACTTGTGTTTTCTTCATTATTTTTATCCATACAGATACTGGAGCATTCCCTGGGTCCTTTTATATTTCTAACCTCAGTGGTATCACTGGTTGCTTGAGGAAAACATCCAGAATATTGCTTAGCCAAGGCAGGCAGAGGAAAGCTTTGAGCGTGATGTGCTTCTAACTGCGGGCAGGCTGATAGCGAGAGGGATGGAGCAGAAAAAGGAAACGTGGAAACAGATGTCAGAGCTGGGAAAGGAGACCTATTCACCTGCAAGGCACCGAGCCGATTCCTCCCGCTGCTGTTGGGACGAGGCAGTTAGCAAGCCTTATTTAAAGATGCTGTCATGTGCCAGATTTCCATGAAAAGGGCTTTTTTGCAGCTATCAGGTGAGGGAAGCGCTGTTGCTGCAGCGTAACTCAATAATGCTTTTGGCATCGCAAGGCCCGCACCCTCCCATCTCCCAGCTAAGCCCCGAAAACAAATCCGCTCTGCTTTGTACTAATTGAAGAAAACATTCAGCAAGCAGCTCATAAACACGGTGTCAGCTCGCATTACACAAAATTAAAATTCTCAGCCCCTCCAACACCAGGAATTCCTAAAGAGGCTGGTTTTAATATTGCCTGAATCCGTTTAAGTCAAGGTAATATTGTTTGGGTTGCCATAGGAACAAAATACATCTCCGTTGCTGGCAGTGGGTTACAAGGAGGCTTGGGAGCCTGAGCTGCGGACGCGGCTACACCACGTCTAGAAGTGGCTGCCTGCAGAAACTACGCTGAGGGACGGTCCGAAAAATAAGCGGGTTCCCAGGTTCATAATGAAAAGTGCATTTAGAAACCGCAGTGACACGAGCAAGATCTCTGCGTGCTCCCGGAGAAGAGAAGAGCCTTGGCGGCAGCATCAGGACCATTTCTAAGTGCCTGTAACTCACGACAACTATATCCCACATCTTTTGGAAAGACCCTTATGCTGCCTAAGCCTCCTAGTCCACGTGCCTCCACTTGTATTTTGACCGAGTCTCCCCATGTCCTTACCCAGCGCCCTTGTCTCCCCAGAATCCCAGCTGAGTTTGATTTCTGGTTAAGATTTCCCTACGGGAGGTGTGTTAAGGCTATCAACTTTTATTCCCGGGAATGTTCAGAAACCATCCAGCAAGCAGAGGCAGGTGCATTCACACAGGTACATATCCCACGTCCTTCTTACCAGCTTGCCTCAAATTAATTGCCTTTGCAAATGATGGAATTTGATTTGCCTGCCAGGGGAGGGCTCACCTTGATGGAGAAAGTGTCAGTAGCAGGAGGGCAGATGGGCTTATAAGTGGGAACGTCTTTGGGAATTGCAAAGAAGGCAGCTGTGGAGCAAGCGGAACGGTTACTCACAAGTCAGCATGGTGAGAGAGGCTTGGGGCTACAGGGACGGTTTTTGGCAGCCAGTTCTTCATGCTGACGGACACTCAAGGCAAGAGAAGTGGCGTCGCGGGCAGAAGAACTGATAGAGGGCAAGCGCATCTGTACCATTTGCCAACTCGGAGACAGCACGCGTCACCCGAGCGAGGATGAAGATACGCAGTATCTTAAGAGAGCTTTGATGCTGGGCTGGAGGCCAAATTCTCCGGCTGCCCACACTCTTCCTGCCGGGAGGTATTTGAGGCCAGCTCTGGGGCCGCACCGCTGGCACATCTGCAGAAAGGGCTGAGCTATAGAAAGGAGCACGGGCAGCAGTGCCCCGAAAGTCGCAACGCTATTTCTCTATTTCTCTTTTATGCCTGGACACTAGGGTAATGCCCGACATCTTCTTGATGCTTGCTGAAATCTTGGTCCCTGTAGCAAGGAGTTATATCCTCGGTGAAAACCAATTCCTTTATTTGTTACCCTCACCCTACTTACAGCTCGACTGTCTCTTTTTTGCCGTTAACAATTTGCTTTTCTTTTAATAACAAAACAGTCGGGGAGGGCCCAGCTGTGATTAATTTCCGCCCAAGAAGTTCAGTAAAGTTTCAAAGTGTGGAACAGCGGGAAGAGGCATCACAGCAAAGCGACCACGTGCATCTGCCCGGCTTTTGCACACAGCTGAGGAGCTCTGAGATCTTTCTACATCTTTTCAGGCATTTTGTGGACTTCATTTATCAGACTTTAGTACTGGTAAAACACCCCAACGCCTAACTCTCTGTTAATCCTTGCAGAGCACCCCTTGTCGCTGCCGATGGCTCTGGAGGAGAAGCGGCAGCCCAGCTCCCGGCTCTTCGGATGGGGATGAGCTGAGCGGCAAGTTATTTGAGAACCTCTCTGACCCATCATGGCACAGAGAAGATGCTGAGCCAGGCCTGGGAAGGGTAATTTGGGGGGCATACGATTGTCTGGATGGGATTAAAAGGTGTTAATGAAGCAAGGAATAAGCTGGGAGGCCTGTGCTTCATGGAACGAGCTTATTTAGTTAGGGTTTAGTCAAAATGAAGCAGTCCAGGCTTAAGGAAGGTCTGTTTACTTAACATTGAGCTGCAAAATCCATTGTAGCCGTCTGAAATATTGAAGTGGAACTTGCAAAGCCTCTTTCCAGATTTCGGGCTGGGGGCTAAGGGCGTGATGGGGAAGGGGACGCACAAGGGAAACGAGGAGGCAGCGCCAGCACAATATGCTCTTTCATTCCCTACCGCAACAGCCATTTCCCCCAATTCAGCGATACAGAGTGGCACCAGGGGATTAAGGGGGAAAAAATTTCCTTCTGCTTAGTTTCTGATTTCTTCCAGCACTGTTTGGGTCAGAGAGAGAAGGAGTAATTCGGGGGCAACAGTTACCTTTGCTCTCCGTTCCCTGCAAAGCCCTTTGTGGCTTACATGAATAGATTTACCCCCAGAAAGGAACTTTGTAATTGTGTAATTATGTTATTGTGCCTCTTGTCAGAAATGGCCAAGACTCAAACATATTCAAACCTCCTCTAATGTGAGAGTGTACACCAGAAAAGAAGTCTTCCGAAATCAAAGCTTACCAAAGCCAAACTGCATGCAAAGTTCACCCCCGAGGAGCGGAAAAAAACAAATTTAAAATAACAGGTGTTAGTCATCTCACTTAAATGTTTCATTAAAAGGCAGAAGGATGGGGCAGGAGTCGAAGAGCCACCGCGACACTATTGCTGTTGCATCTTCACAGTCGCACAGAGGGAATGACCCGACCTTCTCTATCCATCGCTGGAAATACAAGGATGAGGGCAGTGCCACGGTCATGTAGAACAGATGGATTTGGGGACAGAGCATGCAGCAAAGAGATCTCCCCAGAGTTTTGCATCTAGCACCAGGAGCAGCATTTAATGTAATTGCGCTCGGTTATAAAAAGTAACCAAAAAAGCTGCATCTCCTAAGTGTGGTCCTGCTTGGCTGGACCCTGTAAATGCCCTTGGCATCCACCCAGAAGGTAAGAGGTGTTACAAGCTCTGCTCCCCGGGCTTGATTCTGCTCATGTCAGCGGTGAAAACTGATGCTGAAAAAAAAAACCAACAAACAAAACCCAACCACTACCTCTGCCGAAAACCTAAACCACAAGCAAAACAGAAAAGCAAAACAACACCAAAGAGGTTCCCAAAGCCAGAGAGATTCATAAATATTAAAGTGACACGAGTGAAATGCTACTGAAAGATTTAATACAGTACTGCTGCTCTGTCCCTCAAGGGGTTAAACCCCCCACTGCGAGGATATTACTGCCAGCACGGTGGCACTGAGCCATCACCATATAATCTGATGAACTCTTTTATTAAATTTCACAGGCCTGTCTTCTTTATTAAAATCTCCCAGAATTCATAGGGTGCCTGTCATATCACTGCTGAATGCTAACAAAAAATGTGGGTTGTGTTTTTTTTTTTTTGCCCCCCCCCCCCCCCTTGCCTCCTTTTTCCTGACTATTGCCAGGGAGGGATTGTGTCTCTGTCAGGTGAAGGAGAGTTGGGAGGGACGGTGCTACTGGCTAAAGCACAGTGGGAAAAGGCGGCCGTTTGCTTTTGCAAGCATGTCCCCCCCTTTCCCAACGCCGTTCCCCTCTGCACCCCACAGCCGTTCCCTGCAGGCAGAGCTCAGCGGCTGGGAAAACGGGTCCCAAAAATTCGTTTTACCTGTCTCTGTACCGCAGGTGCTTTCTTTTCTGGAGGGGCAGCTGGCAGCGTGCAGCCCTTCCCAAACCTGGGCAGGGAACTTCTGTGGTGATGGAACAAGCATGGCAGGACCACGCTTGTCAGGTATCGTGACTCTCAACAGGAGCCAGCATTAACCGCTGCTTCCGAGGAGGAAAACGAGCAGACTCCTTCCAAACACATCCAGAACAGAGGGATGACAGCAGTACGTGTACCTTGAGCGGTTCCCTCCTGCCCTTCACTTCTTGCTGCTAACACCCCATTTAGCATCCGAGCTGCCTCGCGCTCACAGCCCTGCAAGAGCTCACCTACGCCGAAAATACTCTCTGTCGCTGGGGCAGTGGGGCGGAGGGGAATTCAGCTTCTGCAATCACCCTCACCTCTGCAAAGCAGAGGCAAAAATGTGCCTGCTCCGCTTTAATCCCGCATTAGGCTGTCTCTGAGCTGTAGGAAGGTGGGATTCAGCTGTTGAATCTCTACAGACCTGCCCTGGACTGGAACTAGTTTGGATTTATGCTCTTTAGAGTATACTCTAAATGCTTTTTTGAATATTTCCAACAGGAGACGGTGGGAATCCTACCCTGAGCTGAGCGGGGACGGGCCCAGCAGACTGCGGGACGCACAGAGCTGCAGTGAGCAGGTGCAGCATTTATTTCTCTGGATCCCATGCAAAGTTCCTGCTGTAATTCAGAAGCACTTGTGGGGTCCTGCACTTGGTGCTTTTTAAAGTATACTCTGCAAACTGTCAGGAACAACAGAGCAAAGCCTCTTGCTAGGGATAGAGGAGGTGGGTCCTGCCCCAAGCCAGCCACCTCTGCCTGCCTGCCCAGAGAAAATGGCATTGCCCTCGTCTTTTTGAAATGATTTTCTCTTCCAAGTGCAGAGAGCTGGTGGAGTGCCTTGGCGAGCTGCCCCACTTTCGGACTCAAGCTGGCTCTTACTCCACGCCGAGCTCTTAGGAAGCTCCAATCCCTGGTTCAAAAAAATGGGAACCGCATGTCTATGGGGATTCCTCCTCTTTGGGAAGAAATAAAGTTTCTGGTCCCTGTATCACCACGACAGCACCTTCCCACTGTCCCCTGAGAAGGGAACCCTCAGCTCCTTTCTCTCTCATCTTGCTTTCTCCGCTCTCCACTCAACAAGGCACAACCCAAAAACTCGCTCCAGGTCCGCGGGTTTAAAGTTGGGAGTTATCAATTCATATTGATTTTGTCCTGCCTTATTGCATGGCTCCGGGAAGCCTCCGCATCTCCATTAGTATGCCTGGCAGGAGAAGGGTTCCTTCGCTTAGTAGCTAGGGGTGATATTACCGATCCAGATAGTATCCAAACTCAATATCCTGTTTCTCCTTTTCTCATTTCCTGTTTGCAGGTCTGAATGCTGGCGTTGTCACAGCGAGAGGGGGGAAGGCAGGGAAAAAGAGAGACAGCAGGACAGTGTGTGCACGGGAGAGGGAGGGCTGGCGGTGGGGGTATTAATGGGGGAAGTGAGGGGGAGGGAGGTAGAAGGGCTGCAGACACTTTTATTACAGATTTAATAATGACAAAAGAACATCATTAAACATTCATTAGAATTATTTAATTAAATTTTACTTTGGGGGGGGGAAGAGATTAGATATGATGTAAAAAGCAATATTGATTGAGAAAAGAACAAGCTTGGGAGATGTGATTTAAATTAAACTCTGCGCTCCCTCCCTCTTCTCTCTGTTTTAAATGAGGAAGGGGGCGTGCGGTGGCACGGGGGACGATTCGGTAGCACGCAGCGGTAATGGGGTACCGTGGCTGGGCAGGGCTGCTGCCTGCACCAGGAGTGACACTTTGCTCCATCCCATCCTAACGTGGTGACTGGAGCCAACTTTCCTGGCAAAATGCCTCCGGTACCATCCGAAGGGTTGCGGAGCTCCGTGCCCTGGGGCTGAACTGGGCAGGTGACAAGCTGGAGAAAGGCACTTGGCAATTAGAAACTGTAGTCCCTGTCCGTGCCCTGATAGACTTTTTGGATAGCTCTGGGCACATCCTTTCTGTGCCGTGGTTCCCATTGTGGCTTACAAATAACAGAGCATCCTCACTGCAAGGGTTGAGAATAAGTCCTCCTTTAAAGTCCTTTCAAGCAGGAATCATTTTAGAAAGAATTAAAATGCTCCCACAAAACAGCCGTGGCCCAAGAGGTGGCCAGGACAATATTTCAGCAAAAAACTAAGCCTGCGTTAAGGATTGAGAAGAGAAAAGGTACCCTTCTGCTAACAGCAACCTTAGGGAAAAAACCTGAATGTAAAGTTGCTTTCATGAGTGATCTACTACAAAGAGCACGCCAAGATAGTGCAGTCAGCTTCTGAATCCCTCTGTGTGGATGCTCTTACGGCAGATACCAGTTAAACATAATCCAGATTTTAAAAATCTAAAGAGAGTTTTTAAGCGGTGAAAACTGTTAAGCTGTCGCTTAATAGGAGCCCACCTGTTTAACTCAAGAAACTGGCTGACTTAACAGTGAGGGAGATCTCCATGTACAGACCAGCCTGACTTGGGATGGAGGTGGTAGGAATAAAGAGAAGGGAAGTTAAAAGTTGTGAGAAGAAAGAAACGAAGAGCCAAAAAAAGCAAGCCAAAGCCTCAAGGACCAGGTCACAAACTGCAGCATAGACTCTCCTAGTCCACAAAGCCACTAGAAAGTTGTACGTGAGGGGACTGTGATCCAAAGGTAGTGTGGTAGCTTTGCTGCACTTCCAAGACTAACTGGGATTATTGGTTTAAACCCAAGTCTAGATTAATGAGGTAGCTTCCATTTTGGCAGTAGCCTAGCAAAGGCTGCGTGGTCACGCCGAAGCTCATGAAACGGTTGCAGTGCTGCGTGGCTGCTCATTTCTCTGCTTAAACTGTGGCCCTAAATCTACCGTAGCACTGAAAGTGAATTACACTGCTTTTGGGGATTAATGTAACCAGTTTAAAAGCATATTGTTAATTAAACTTGTGCATCTTTTTTTATACAGGCCAAGCTTCTTTCTAGTTTCATCTTTCTCCTGGCACCAGCAAAACCACATCCAGGAATCAGGAAAGGGATTTGGGATGCTGCTTCTCCATGCAAGGCTGACCGGCTCTGATATTACAGCAGCTGTATCAGCAAGACCCCAATAATGGAAAAAACTGTGCGAGCAGTCAAAGATGTGTGAAGCTGCCACCAAGATACTTAGGATAAACTGTAATTAACCATATTTAAGCTTAATTGCATTAAGGGGGAGAGGGAAATTAAAGCTGGAAGCAGATTATGGATCTGGCTTATAATTCAATTTGTGCAACAGCTAGGAAAGAAGGGGCCACATTCTCCAGCAGCGTGTTAGCAACGCAGGAGGCATGGAACTACTGGGACTCTAGAGACGATCGGTGAGCAGAAACAGCAGAGGGAAAGAGAAGGAGGATTGGGAAGCAGAAGGTAGGAAAATACCTTGGGAGAAACAAGAGAGAAAGAGCAACTTAACCCCTCCCAGATGACTGGGAGGACAGGTCGGAGGATCTCATTTTCAGGGTAGTGTGTGACACCAAGACTCATTCAACATTGCCAGCTGTCACCCTTGTTTCTTTAGCGTCTGGTTTCACACAGGCTTCTGAAAGAAGGAAATAGAGGATGAAGAGACTGGGTGATAGATTGTAAGTGCTGCACCTGCAGTGTTAGCCAAGTTCAGAAATAAAAGAAACATGATAATACAGGGACAGTAGCACCTCTATGTTTCATAAATATTTCACTTTCCCTTAAATCCTTGCGATCACTCACGCCAGCCATGGGCTCTACGTGTTAGTGCAAAGACCGAGTGCCTGTAAATACCTTCTGGCGGATCCTCTCTAAACCACCACTGTCTGTAAGAGAGAAGAACAGGGTCTGCGCTCCCCTTGCCACACTCCAGGGATCTCCTAGCCCGGGAGAAAACTGGTTTCTTAAAGCATGAACAGTTCAGGGCTCCCCTTTACTTGTCAGGATGCTTGTGCTGCATGGGAACAGCTCCTGCCCGCCTGCCTGCCTGCCTGCCTGCCTCTTCCCAGCCTCGCAGCCCCTGGCCCTGCTGGAAACGGGCTCTCAGGAGTTTATTTCTGGCACCTTTGCCTTCGCGGCTGCCCTCTTGTGGTCCCTGGTCCTGGACTGAGAGAGATGCTGCGTCCAGAAACAGGAGCATGGTACAGTCTCCAACCCTTCAGCGCCTTCCAAACCTTAAATTTCTGTCCCAGAACCCTTCCCAGTGTTCTGCTTTAGGAGGTGGCACTGGGAAAGTGGACGGAGTGGCGCGTCGGCTTTCCTGCTGCAGTGCTCAGCGCGTGCAGGTAACATCCAGACCCCGCTGCTGCAAAGGGCAAGCAGTCCTCTGGGCACCGAGAGGGACGCAGAGGTGCCGGGATGAGAATAGCATCAGCACCCAGAGCTCTAACCCTGCTCCTTGCCTGCCAGTCCAGCCTTGCCGCGATCGCCACTCACTCGCCCAGACACCAGTTCTTTCAGGGTGGGAACCCCCAAGCCCAGCTGGAGTTGTGCTGCATCTAAACTGAATTAATCCTGGGGAAATACCGCCAGCCACACTGTCGGAACAGAGCCTGGTGCTGTCTCCAGCGCAAACCCTCGCCCTTCCAGCCACCGCTGACCTGAGCGAAAATTCCCTCCTCCTTCCCCAGCCCAGCAACCCACGGCCAACCCTAGAGCTGGCTCGGGGAGCTCTGCGAGTGATTCTGCGAGGCTGTGGGCACGGGGAAGTAGAGCTGTAGCACGTCTATCAGCGCCACGTTAATAAGCTCAGCCCTGAAGAGCAGGCTGTGAACCCTCTGCTGCTCTGAGACTGCTTGCCCACTGGACCATGTCCACCTCCCCAGCCCCAGGTACCGGCATCCTCGGTATCCACTTCATGCCGTAAAGTCACCTGCAGCCTGAAAGGGATGAGAAATGTCTTTCACTGGAAGTGCTGGGGATCCAAAACATTTACAACTGCTCGATTGTTAAGGTACATCTGTGTCCTCTGCTTGGGGGGAGACGATACCTTGAATTATGGTTGTTTACTTTGATATCTAAGTCTTTGGGGGTTCATATTTTCCTTTTCCTCATCAGAAGAGAAAGCAAATTATTTTTACAGGCAGGCACAGCTGATATTAGACTATGGTCACAGGGCTCCAGGAGCTGGGTGCTTAAGAAAACTCTGCCCAGTAATAGCGTGAAAGTTGGTGACATGGGGTCCAGGAGAGGCTCAAAGCCATGGGACGCAAAACATGGAAGGAAAAAAACAGCCCAAAAGAGAAAGAGTATCTATCAAAGTAAATTACATTTAATTAAACTAGGAAAATAATGTGCCGCCCACGAAAAAAAGTTCTTCCTCCCCCATGTATTCCCCCCGTTAGAAAAACAATCCAACAGCGATGGGGAACAGACAGCACGTGGTGGCTGGTTTCTTAATCACGCTCAAGGCGCATCTGCATATTTCTTTCATTTTGCAGCGATTATAGAGTTAGTGTTTAATTTCCTGGGCCCTGTGAACAAACCAATGCAAGGGAACAGTGAGAACTGGGGTAGGAATAGCTTTGTGTAATTAACGTCATTAATCATCAGATGGGCTTCGCTCTCAGTGGGAGACAGGGCTCAACCACCCACCCAACGAGGAAGGAGGAAATATTTGGGATGGGGAAAAAGGCACGAGCTTTTGTGATTGGGTTGTTCACCGAAGCTTTGGGGGACCCGTCCTGCTCCCTGGCAGCGGTCACGCCGTGTCCAACAGAGATATAAAACTGCAAACCCACCGGGGCTGTCCTAAAAACAGGACATCGGGGTCTTTCCCAGGTTCAAGCTGCCCAATTTCTGCACTACTGAGGTCCCGCTGGTCCTCACCCGTGGAGCAGGGATGGCTGCAGTGACCTCCCCAGCGTGGAGGAGCGAAGGATCTCAGGATAACAGTTGTGGATGCTCCTCGGAGGACCAGCAATGGGTGCTATCCAAGGGCGTCCGGACTCGGTCCCATCACCCAGCCCAGAGGAGCTGGAAGGAGTTGCAATTCCTTCCCACCTCCTTCGTCCCCTCGTCTCCCATTGTGCTACTCGTGGTGGGACCCGCAGGGTCTGTTAGCCGGGCACGCGGGCTCCATTCATCACTGCCTTGTCAAGGGTGCTCATTATCTCATTTATTTGCTCACTTTTCAGAGCACCGTCACTTTTCATTACCTCTCGCCAGCCTGACGGAGAGGGAGGGCCAGGAGAAGACTTGGGGGGGGGGGGAAGGACAGACCCCGTTGCTCAGCAGAGGGACAAGCTGCCCATGGCCAAGTGGGGCAGCAGGATGGGTCCCTGCCCGCTGCCTTCAGAGCAAGAGGATTGGGATGCCCAGCACAGTCAGGAGTGGCCACGCTTGGTAAAGCAAGGCTGGGCAGGCTTTAAGTGTCGTAGCTATCATCAGCTCTTGCAAACCGTCATGTTTTGGCACTGTTTTGTCCTCGAGTCCCTGTTTTTTGGGTTATAAATACCTCTAAAGCACCAGTTTTTGATGTCCTCATGCCTAGGAAGCGCTCTGATAATTTCTGAGCTGACTATGAATGTCCCAAGTGCAGCAAAGGGGAAGGAGAAGCTTTTGTACTTAAAAGCCAAAAAAACACCCCACCACAAGAAAAAACAACAAACCAAATCCTTCCGGTTCCAACACCAATTTCATCATTTTTAAGGCCTGACTCCTGCTCCTGGAATGCAATAGGGTTTGCACACAGTGCCTGGGCTCACTCTTGTCCAACTCTTGTCCCGGCTTCTCCTACCCAGGAGATCTTTCCTCACAGGGGAGCCCTCCCACATGGTTTTTAAACATTAACCAGCTTGCTCAGAACAGTTGCCAAGGTGCTTGGTCTGGGTCAGGCCCCGATATTCCGGCAGGGAGGGTCACTGCCTCGCTCCCTGCCTCTTCCCCAGGGAGGAGCAGGGCTGCTGGCTACTCCTTGGCTGCACCGCGCTGCTTCTCTGGACGCACAACAGGCTTTCGGAACCTTCTACCCTTCCTCCGCATCCCAGCCGTTGCCTGAGCCCGCATCTTTAACCTGCTTATTCCACCCGATGAAAAAAGTCAGCTCCTATTTCCCATTTCTCAGGCAACTCCATTTGTATCCCAGCACTCGCCTCTCTCCTGGGCTTTTCCTAATCTGCACAGCCCAGAAAATTGGCCAAAGTGGTTAAAGGTCCCAAAAGGATGATGCTGGATGTCACTCCAGGGTACCAAAATACCAATTTGGCAGCCATGCACCCAACACCCTGGGCTCGGAGCCCAAGTTTCCGATCCCTGCTCTCTGTACATCCCTGCTCGACACGCAGGGGTAGCTGAAGTTATCTGTGGTGGGTTTCAAAAGGCAAATGAGCTGCTCTCGGTTCAGGAGGATCTCCCTAAACCTCGGCCACCCTTTCGTGGGCTTTCAGAACCGTGATGGCTAGGAATATTATCTCGACTTTAAGTGCAGCGCTAGGTTCTGCATGTCTCACCCAGCAAGGATGAGAATAGCTCCGAGAGGACCCCAAAATGGATGCAGGCAGAGCTGATGGCTGGGATGTGCTGGTCAAGCCCTCCTCAACCCTCTCGCTTCTACAGCCAGATGGAGAAACCATGGTGATTCGGGCAAAGACCGGGGACCGTGAGGGCACTCGGAGGACTCGGTCTGTGCTCAGCTGTGCCGGTCACGTGCCGGCAGCCGCTCGGCAATGGAGAAGCTGCAAGTCAGGTTCGAGCCGAGTTCACCCCGTATCTCTACAGAGGACGAGCAAATCATCTCCACATGGGCAAAAGGAGAGTGTGGAGGAGAGGGGGAAGGCTGCCAGCGCAAGGCTGCGGTTCAGATCCCTCTTGACAGCTCCCCGGCAGCCCCCACATCGCCTGTCATTCCACAAAACAAACTTCAAAGTAAACAAGGCGCCCAGGACCCGGCCGTTGCAGCCACTCTATCATCGTTCAGGAGTATTTTTCCTTCCTCCCCCTGCTTCTTCTGAGCCATCGCATTTACACGAGCTGCCCGGAGCTGGATTTACAGGGCAGGTGCCTGAGCAAAGCACAGGAGAGCTGGCTGGGCCCCAGGCAAAAGGGGAAGAGGAGAGTTTCACAAAAGCCTTCAGACTGTGGTTTTATATGATAGGGACTGCAGAACAACATCCATCTTCAGGCTTAACATTTCATCTCTAGATCAACAGTCCGTTCCTTCCCCCACGTTCAGCTGCAGCTGCTGGCTTATCTCTCCATTAAAGCATTTTCCTCTTATTGCGCAGTTTCACATGAGAAGGAATAAATGCCAGATGGGTCTCCCCTCCAGGTCACCACGCTGCAAGCCCTGGTCTACGCCGCAGCCCAGGGCGACACTGGATTGTGCAGTCTGGGATTCATCGCTGGCCAAAACCACGAACTTTGGAAAGTCAAGGCCAAGAATGAATACTCTGGGGGACAAGATTTCCAAACAGGAGGACTGAGAGTTTGCCTCCCTGGAAATTCCCATGCTGGAAGCACAAAGGTGCTGAGCGGAGATGCCTTCAAAAGTGCCTGAAGCACCAACTTTCAAAAGCATTTAAGGAGCTGGAGGCCCTAAGGGGTGTTTTTGAAGCTGGCCGAGATACTTTGGAGCACAGAAGCGGGATGGAGCAGACCGTGCCAGGGGTCTGCAGCCCTGCAGCTGCCTGCGGCACGGCGCTAGGAAAAACAGCGTGGCCACGCTACCCTGCCCAAAATTCAATAGCAAAAAAAGAAATGTTGGAGGCTGAGGTGTTTCCAGGTGGAAATGCCGTCATTGGCCTCAGGGTCAGGCACCCGACTGCCTGGAGGAGGAGATGGTGCTCCTTACAGACTGGTTTTGCAAACGCATTTTTACCTGGTTACTCTTAACCACAGTGCTCAAACCCACTCCAGCACCTGGCTCCTGTGTACCTGCACAGCAGCCGAAGCCAAGACCTTACGGCCGTCCACCTCCTTTGCTTCAAAGCGTCCTGGGACCCTCGCCCTTTGCCGGGACGGTGTGGGTGCCGCCTTGCTCATGCAGCCTGTCCTTCCCTTCCACATCGAGCTGTGGCTGCGCCTGCCCAGCTCCTTGTCCCTGCCTCTCCCAGCCTCCATGGGGAAGTGGGCAAGCCCTGGTATTTTTATTACCATTCCCATCGCTGCCAAGTGCTTGCGTCAGTGGCCGGGAGGAGGCTGCGCTCTCCTTTATGAAGCGCAGGGAAGATAAGATTGGACCGTTAAGTCTTTAGAGGATGCTGCCAAACTTCAGGGAATTGATGGAGCATCTTCCCGGCATCCTTGGATGTATGCGTGTCACCAGCTCTTCCCAGCGGCACCAGCCTCGGGAAGTCACAGCCAGACACGGGCTTTCCGGGCAGCAGCACTGTTTCCCCCCTAACATTTCAGTGGAATTCTTGGCACGGGAGGGATGAGCTGGGAGGGAGCGTGTGGAAGCAGTTTGTGTTGTGCCCACAGGAGATGCTTATTCGGCAGAAGAGGAGAACTGAGGAAGCATCACCGTTGGCACGACCCACCGACTGAGCCCAGACCGTCTTCTCGGTGCCTGGTGCCATGGCATTAATGGCATTGCCAGCAGCTGCAGTGACCAGCAGCGATGGCAGCGAGCTGCTGAGCTCCGAGGAGCTCCCTGTCCCGGGGAGGGAGAAGCTCACGGCATTTTCCGATGTATCTGAAGTTTGCTGGAGTGGCACTGTGGTTATTTAGCTCTCTTGCCAGAGGCAAAAGGAAAAGCAGCAGCCTTTGAGCCATCCCCTGCCTTCGAGCCATCCCCTGCCCTGCTGCAAGGTGGATGGAGCCAGCAACCAGCGTGGAAGCAGCTCCATTTTTTTACAGCCATGATCAAAGCGCTCCGTGCCGAGAGATAACCTCCGGCAGGATCGACCCTGCCCCGGCTCTATGGAGCGATGCCACTTGCTTGGTGCATCCAGACGGGAGGCCACGGTGCTGGTTCATCATTCGCAGTCCTGCTCGGAGGGGCAGATCCTGCACTCCCTTAGGGCTCTTCCAGCTTATCGCTTGTTCCTGAGGTGCTGAAGGAAAGGGGGTGGCCAGCAGATGGGCTCTCACCGGTCCGGCTCAGAGCTGTCAGGGTCAGGGATCAGCCTTAGGGGATACAAGTGGCTTCTTGTGCCACTTCACCCCCCTAAAAAATGCCACGTGGGGATCACGGTGTCTGCCAGGGGAAGGCAGAATTGGGAACACAAGGCTGTAATTAAAGGGCAGCCCCTTTCCCTGTCCTCCCAGACTCATTTCCAGTGACTGCTCTGCTTCAAAACACTTCCAGACTGCAAAAAATGGGGATGCACAGGCTGCCTGGGCTTCCCGATGCCCCTTGGAAAAGGACATCACCAGCGTTTGAAGGAAAGCAAAGGGTGAGGGCTCCAGTTTTCAATCGGAGAGGTTCAGAGTGAAGGGGAAAGGATTTGTCTGTGGCCACAGAGCCAGGCAGGGGCAGAGAGAGGAGATTTTCCATCCCATGTTCACCTCCCAATGCTAACAGAAGCACCTGAGCTGCTTTGTTAATAAAAGTGCATTTATGACCACTAAAGGCAAAAAAACCCTTCACTGCTTTAGTGCTGGGGCAAGGTGCGACCACGCCGCCAGCTCGGGCACTGCCGAAATTCAGGGAGGTATCTCCAGTGCTGTGGGAGATGCTGCTCTTTGAGTTTTGCAGACAAGGCTGAGTTTGGGATAAACCTAAAAACCTGATTTTTCCGAGGATTTCACGCACACCAATGGCTATATTTTATCAAATCACACAGCCCAGAGCGATACAGAGGGCGGCTGCTCCCCAGCTGTCCTACAGCCCCTCCAGGTACCTGCCATGCTTTCATTTTAGGGATGTCTCCTTCCATATCACACCACCGCAAGCCAGCTTTCCACTTACAAAATGCCTTCAGCCCCTCCAGCTCCATTGGCCGCTTCCCTCTGTTCAGCTCTGTCTGGATTCACTAACGCTCAAAACACCTCATCTGATACCCAATTAAACTTAAACAACAAGCAGAGGAGCGCAACAGCCCCGTCTTCTCGTGGAAGCCCTAGCAAGGTGTTCAAAAGCAAATGAAGTGGAACTAGATGATCGTTGTAGGTCCCTTCCAGCTGAAATATTCTATTATATTCTATTCTGTTCCGTTCTGTTCTGTTCCTGTTCCATTCTATTCCATTCCATTCCATTCCATTCCATTCCATTCCATTCTAAATATTTGGTGGTGTTGACCCTCCTGAAGGCACAGGATTGCCACCCTGAGCAGAGCAGAGCAGAGCCCAGCACCCTGGCTGTGGCAAAGACAGGCTCAGCCACGCGGCATAACCACAGCCATGGGCTCCCTTGCACCAAAAAGCACTTGCTAGCAGCTCCTAGCATCATGGTTAGGGGACAGCGTGCCCGCTCCTGTCCTCGTCTGATCTGTTCTTCATCCCATGAGTAGGAACTTCGCTGCAAAGCAAAGCTCCTCGGGTTGAATCTGCTGGCCCGCACATCCCAGAAGGACAAGGCATGGAGCTGGGGGTTGTCATCTCCTGGGCAATTCTCATTTCTTGAAAAAGCATCCCAACAGCCAACAGCTCATCCTTTCTGCCTCGTCAACCAACAGCTCATCCCTTCTTCCTCTTTGTCCCTGCCATGTCGCCACATTAAATCAAAGCTAAACACTCCTGTCCCTCTATTTGGACAGCATCTCTTTGCAGGACACCTCCGTGGTCCTTATCATCTCACCTAGTCCTTGCCAGCCCACATGACACTGACACCACGGTGCCCTTTCCCAGCCCACCCTTCCAGAAGCCCACCTCCTGACTGAAACCACCCTGCCTCCAACACAATCAAAACAGAGCCGAGAGGGAAGGAAAAATCAGAGAAAATAACCGGAGGGCACTTACTTCTCATAGTCGTGCTTGCAGTAGAGCTGCCGGTTGCGACAGTAGCAGGTCCCAGAGAGCGGCTGCAGGCAGACGGCACATTTCACGCAGCCTTCGTGCCAGGAACGCTCATTGACTCGCAAGAGGAACCGGTCGGAGATGGGGGTGTCGCAGCCGGCGCACACCTCCCGCATTTTGGAGTCTGAACCTGGGTAGCAGGGAAAAGATGGCGTGAGAAGGAGTTTTCCCTTGCTGGGGGGGGATCATGTCCTGCAGTAATAGTGTCTGCTTTTTTTTGGGGGGGATGCGTAGCCTCACATAACTCCTTACAATTATCTACCATTGCTTTTTGTTCTTTAAAGCCACATGGTGTTACTGTAGGAGAGGGAGAAGGGAGGCTTGGCATGGAGTTTTTTGTGACAACCTTGAAAATAAATATCAAAGTTGGGTCTGCAAAAGCAGCAGGTTCTGGGTTTCACTGCAAGTGGTAAATTCCTGGTGAACCCCAAGCCTGCAGCTCTGGCACTGTATAAATCACAGAGGACGTGGAGAACACACATTTAGGAACCAGAGAGCAAATGTATGTGTGTCTTGACAGGAGGCTGTGGGTGCTGAGCTTGTTGGAAACCTTGGTCCAGGTCAGAGACAGACCTGCGTCTGAATTTCGTCCAGTTTCACGCCAGATTTGGTGCTATGAGCTGCTTAAAAAGGCTCCAGAGCTTTTCTTTTTTTTTCCTCCTGAGTGTTATCAACATGTAAATCTATGGCCGCTCTTCAAACGCTTTGTCATGATAACTTCAAGGTAAAGGAGTCAGTAATAAATACATTATCTGGTGCGCTGGGTCTGGGTTGCAGGCTGAGCCAGGCAGCGGCACCCTCTCCAATGTCCACAACCTCCACCCCACCAAGCTCTTTGGGTTTTACGAGCACTTATCTCTGTCCCCTCCAGCTTCTCAATGCTTTTATCTTTCCATAAGCCTGTAGGTCCTGGGGTAACACATGCCCAAGCCCCGTCGAAGGCTCGGAGGGATGATAGCATCCCATGGATGAAGCTTACGGCTCTTTTAAAAGGCAGCAAGCTGCCGAGGGCAACCAAGGTCTTCTGCTGCACCTTGGAGGAACGGGGGTTTGAGGGGAAACACTAAGTCCAGCCCTATTTTGGGCACCATCCCAGGGCAAGGAGTCCAAGCCAACAAGTAGCCATGGCCAATGGCAGGAGACACATGCCGGTGGAGACCCGTGTGCCTCTGCGCAAGGCTGGGAGACGCAGAGGAGCCCTGACGCAGCAGCATCTCCAGCAAAAGGGGATTTTCTGCTTCTCCAGGAACATGCAGAGACTTTCCCAGCCCTGCAGATCTTATTTTGCAGGCTCTGGGAAGCAGCCCTTACACCTGACCACGGTCCTCCGCTGATCATCCTGGCCAGGACCCTGAATCAGCCCGTCAGCAACTTGATTTCTGGCTCCTTGGACTCAGCAGGCTCAAATTGGTGGTAGGGAGATGGAGGAATGGAGCATGGAGTAGGCAGGACTGCCACAGTGGAGGCAAAATGCGGGCAGTCAGAAAGTATCCGCCAGCAGGAACACTTTTTCTGTCCAATTTTAGCTACAGGTGCTTTCCCAAAGTCCTGAAACCATTTGAAACCATGGCAAAACGCTCTCTGCCTTGAAGGGCGCTGCTGTCATTACACGAACACAGGAGGGACTGTTTGCGGGGAGTAAATTTGGCTAATTTGGGCTTTCTGTGCAGCCAAAAATGGAGGTGTCTCATGCGAAAGCAGCTTCTGCCCCACTTCATTGCGATGCTTGGCTTTGGGTCCTACACCTCCAGCATCCCAGTCGGCATTGCAGCCAGCTGAGCCAGCAGCCACGTGCCTCGGCAATGCCGGACGATGCGGCAAGCCGAGTCCCGGCACAGCTCATTAATTAAATGCTGGGACCTGGAAATCGCGTGGCAGCATCAAATGGAGGTGACCAGACCCTGAGAGCCCTCCTGCAGATTGGGATCCAGCAGATCAGAGTGGAAATGAGGATTTTTAGCCCAAGAAGAGGAAAAATGAATGTCTGCCATGCTGCTGGTGGTGCTGGAGCAGCAGCACAGGAGCTATAATGGTGCAGCTCTGTAATGCCTGGAGGGCAGCGTGTGTGGCCAAGGCAATAAGCAACCACATCCCAGGGGCTGCGGGCACGTGCCGAGGTTCTCTGTGGATATTTATCCCACATTGAGCCTCCACTTTTCACTTTTTTCCTTCGTTATTAACTTCTGGAGTCAAATATTCTCACCCTTCTTGAATTTGACCCCATGGGCTGCATGTCACCGTGGGACCAGCAAAACCTCCAGTGGGTTAGAGGCATCTGGGACTGAAAAACTCCAACTCCTCTTTAATTTGGGGGGGGAACCAGGGAATAACCTAATAGGAAATTAGTCTGAGAGCAGATAGTTAAATCGCCAGGGAGCTCCGGGAATGTGGGATCTGTCTAGAAGGGAGAGACACAAAACTTCAGCCCCAGGGATGTTTGTCCCTCTGTCTCACTCAGCGAGCAGGCAGGAGGATGCCAGGGATTCGGGGTGGTGGGAAGCAGCAGAATCCTGCCTGCTGCCTGCCTGCGTTGCGGTCCGGGACGTACGGGCAGGGCCCAGAGCAGAGGTTACTGCCCAGCAATAAGTTAGAGCTGGATCTTGCTCAGCACAAGGCCACGAACACGGTGATGCCGTAACACTATGGGAGACGAGCGAGTGATCCCGAGCTCCAGGGGGAAGAGGGGATGTGAAAAATCTAGGGAAAACTCAGCTTGCCTGAATCCCCCCACAGCCAGTCCGGGAGAAAGGGGCAAAACTGAAAGTAAAGGAGATTTCTGCCTTATGCTGCCCTAAAGACAATCAGACTGATAAAAATGCAACAGTTTGGGCCCGCAAATATGTTAACGAAGAAGAATCCCAATCCACCGCGTTGTGGCTCTCTGAGATGGGGAAAAGGGACACCGAGGGGGACATGACCTGGCGAGCCCAGCATCCACGCGGAGAGGAGGCAGCTTGGGTGCCTCATCTCGGTATTAACCCAAATTAACCCCCCCGCATCCAGGCCCTCCCACGGCACGTGAACCCCCCCCACCGGGTCTTGGGGGCAGATATCCTCCCTGTAATTGAAAATTCGGGTCAGCGAAGACAGCTATCGCGCGTGGCTGGGATGATCGAGGGCCACGCCATCACAGCCTGGCGCTGCACGGGATGCTCCCTAAAATCAGCAAAGGGCCGGGATAAACCGAGGCTCCGTAGGGGCTTATCCAGGAGGTCGGGGCAGATGAGGGATGGATGCTTGTGGTGTTCCCGTCCCTTCTGGGCTCCGTGCCTTGTGCCTTGCTACACGCCGGTGCTGTCTGCCGTTACGGACAACCTCAGCCCACGGAGCCGCAGCTGCTTTGGGGTTGCAAGATGGCATTTAGCGGCATGCCAACATCTTGCCGTGGTTTTTGCTGCCTCCAAATTGGCAAACCACAAAGCCAGGCTGAGCGAGGTGGGGGGGTCGGGGAGGGTGTGCTCCCTCTCCCCTGGTCACCCCGACAATCCGGAGGAGGAAGGATTCTCCTTCCCGAGCGGGGAATAAACACCGCAGAGAAGCTGGGAACGCCGCTGATGCCAGATGGGCTCATACAGTTTGGGGGAAAACGGGCAGCGCGGGCAGGGCCGGCTGGTCCCACTGCAACTTGGGGACACGCCGAGACCCCCCGGAACAGTCCGGGGAGGATGAGGATGGAGCAGGCAGCCACGGATGCTGCCTGAGCAGCCCGGGCTGGGGGGGCTGAGGGTCTCCCCGGTGCCCACTCCCCGGTGCGTGGTACCCGTTCCCGGTCTCCCCGCACTCACCGAAGCCCAGGACCGGCGTTGCCTGCTGCAGGCAGGACGGAGCCTCTTCGGTCTTCATGTCGGCGGCCAGCGCGGGGGCTGCGGGTGGGGAGGAGTGATAAGGACCGGGACTGGTGTGTCCCACCACCACCCCCCCCCCCGCTTCCCCGGTGGTTCGGAGCTTCCCGGTGCCTCCCGGTCGTTTTCTGCGCCCCGGAGCTCCGGTTAACGAACGGCAACGAAATCACGGCGGTGGCGGCGTCCACCTTCCCCGCTCCCCCCGGTCCCGTTGGGGTTAAGCCCGACCTTACCCCCGGCATCCCCGGAGCCCACACCGGAGCCCACACCGGGGGCTGCGGCCCCGGTGCTTCCCCCCCCCCCCCACCTCCCCCAAACCCCGTCCCGTCGGGACACGGCAGCCCGACGGGTCCCTGCGCTGCCGGTACCGGTGCCGGTGTCTCCGTTCACATCCATGAGTGTCCGTGTCCCCCCGCCCCCGGTTACAAGTCACCCCCACACACACCGCTCAGTTACCGGCACCTCATCCCCGCCCGCCCCGTCCATTCCCGGACACTTACCGGGACAACGACACCGGTAACGATACCGGCAGGGAGGGGAAGGGAGAGGAGCCGAACGGGACGCGATCGTGCGCGGGGCAGAGCTCGCAGCCCCCGCCCGTGTCCGCGCCCCCGCCCGTGAGCGCCGCCGCCCCCCCCCCGCCTCCCCCGGGAGCGCGCCTGAGCCGGGAGCGCGTCGGGGGCCCCATCAAGGCGGGAGGGGGACAACCCCCCCACACCCACCCACCCCAGTCCCGACCCCCCACCCACCCCCAGACCCCGGTCCCGACCCCCCCCTCCCCTCGTTTCCCCCCGCCGGTAGAGCCCGGTGCGCCCCAAAGGCGATACCGACGGCTCCCCCGGCAAAAGGGTGTCGCGACAGAGGCAGTTCTTGTCACGACAGGGGCTGTCGCAGGCACCGCGGGGATCCCACCGTCGCGGCGGGGCGGGGGGAGGCTCCGAGCCGCCGGTCTCGTTAAATGCTTCACCGCTCACCGAAGGGCTGCCGGGCTCTGTCGCGACAGCTGTGTCGCCGACAGAGCGGGCGGAGGCTCGTCCTCCCGCCGTCGGGGCAGCCGTGGTCCGGGGTGGGGGGGTGAAGGGGGGGTCGGGGGTCCTGCCGGGTCGGTGACCGCGACCCTCCCGCGATCCACCGCGGGCATCGTCCGGGGAACCGGGGGGGGGAACCGGGGGAGACCGGGGGGAGCCGGGCCGGGGGCTGCCCGCTGCCGAGAGGGACCGAGCGACGGGGCCGGAGCTGCGGACCGGTCCCGGGCACCGGGCACCGGGCGGGACCTCGGGGCTGCAGCCGGTGCGTGGCCCGGGGGGGCGGCGGGAGCTCTGGGTGCTGCCACCCCCCCTCCGGGTCCCGGTTCCCAGCTGCCCTCGGGCAGTCCCGGTCCCGGGTGGCTGAGAGCGGCTCCCACTCGTTCCCTGCAGCGCACACACGCACCTTGCAGTGTGCACACGCGTGTGTGCACGCCCGCCCACCCTGCAGTGCACACACGCACCTTGCAGTGTGCACACACGTGTGCGCACACGCACCTTGCAGTCCACGCACACACCTTGCAGCGTGCACACACACCCCTTGCAGCGCGCACACACACACTCACGCGCCTCGCACGCACACCCGCGTGCACACCCATTCCCTGCAGTGCGCACACGCACCTTGTCGTGCACCCACACGCGTGTGCACACCCGCTCCCCGCAACGCTCGCACACGCGCCTGCGCACCCACCCGCTGACGCCCTGCAAGAAGAGGGTGCCATCAGCGCCTCGTCGCACGGGGGTGAGCGGTGTGAGCAGCCTCCTGCCTGCAAACGGGGTGCGAGCTCGAGGTTTCCCAATCTGGCCCCAAATGAGCTTTTTTTTGATGGAAAGTATGGGAGGGAGCCCGATCCCTGCGGAGTCCCAGGGCCCAAGGACCCCGTCGGTGGCCGAAGTGACGCAGAGCTGAACCATGATCGAGTTTCATGTTATAACAAATAAATACCGGGCAATTTTATCATGTGGAATCCAACTTGAAACAAGAAAAAAAAAAAGGAAAAGTTATGGAAATGATGTTTTTTTCCCTCGGTAGGAAAACCAAACCTCATTTCCACCCCTGAAACCATGTTTACTGGTGTCCCAGGGTTGCTTGACCCAGATCCTCAGCTCGGTGGCAGGGACCCGAGCCGGGGGGAGTGGGTACAGGCAGCCCCGACTGCAGGCAGGAGCCAGCAGGCAGCGGGGCTGCTCTTAGAGATGCTGACCCGCCAGTAGCACCAAACCCTTTTAGGAGCAGGAAGGCTCACGGCCGAGGCACCAAATCCTTTTGGATGTGGCTCAGCTCTGCTCTAGTCCATCCAAACCTCCCCTCCCTGATGCTACTGTGGGAGATGTCCCCGTCCCACTCCCGGGATGCTGAGTTGAGTGGCAAATCCCATATTCCATCCCATTTATCGCCAGCCTGTTCCTGGCATTGCTGCTGACCTGCACGCTGTCCGTCTGCAGCCCCAGCTCACCCCCCACCCCTTCACACGCACGCCTAGAAAGAGAGAAGCTTCGTTAACCAGAGCAATAATTGCCCTTTATTAGGCTGAGCTCCCCACGGAGAACCCAGATTCCTGCGTATATTGCTTAGGACCATCAAAATGCATCCCCGCTCTTCCTCGGGACAGTGTGGTGGAGAGGAAGAGCGGGGAGCGGGCTCTCGGATAGTATAAATTAAGAAGAAAAAGGAACATTCATGGTGCCAGAGCATCAGCCGTTGCCTCCACACGTGGTTTTCCTCAGTTGGGCAGAGGCTTTTCGCAGATGTAGAAGCACTCATAGGTGCAGTAGACATCATTCCACTTCCCAGAGATCCAGACGTGGGCACAGTCTTCGTTGCCGCTGTTGTTGGGCTCACCCTCCTTCCAAAATCTGGGCAGAGAAGGATCAAACTGAGAGAGGGCAGCAGGGGCAGGTAGCTGAGCGGAGCAGCTTCCCTGGGGCTGGGAGAAGGGCAGGGACTAGCTAAATCTGTCCAATTTTAGGTGGTTTTAGACGCTAATTCTTGCCTCTGCTGCTGTGTTAGACCTTGTGTGAGCGCCCGTCCCAGGGCAGGGTGAAGAAAAACCGGTCTGCTGGCTGAAACAGGGGTGTGCGGGCAGGGAAGCTGCCTGCTGTTTTGGGGTGACGGGCACAAAACCGCAGGGCAGGCCAGCACTCACGTGAACGTGGTTTTATAGTCGGTCCCGTCGATCCATTCCCATTCCCCCTCCACATTCTCATCTGTGAGCCCGATCCAGAAACGTTCATTCCTTGTCCTGAACATGACAAAATTCTGCAGCGGGGAGAGGGATCAGGAGGGAAAAGCACCAGGAAACGGTTCCTCAAGCCGGCAAGCTCGGAGCAACCTCAGCTCCGCGTTTGCACCGTGGAGGAGCCGGAGAGGTACGACTCTGCGCTTGGCTATTGATTTACAAGGTGGAGGTGCAGGATAGGTGCCGGTGCTGCATCTAAGCATCCCATACATATAGAAGGGAAGCGCTGGATGCAGGCAGCGGGCAGGCAGAGCAGGTTCTGCCTGCTCTCTGCTGGTTGATGCAAAGGATAACAGCACCAGCTCTCCGCTGCCCAGCGAGGTTGGGGCGTGCAGGATGGCAGCAGGGAACCAGGGAGATACTGGGGGGGGGGGGGGTTCTGCAGAAAGCCGGGGCTATGGGCAGGATTTGGGCAAGCCTGGGCTTTCCTGCCTCGAGCTGAGGTCTTTACCTGCTTGGCGTAGCTGTCAATGATAGCCAACTGCGAGTGCATCTCTTCGCACTGAGACTTTGCCTTGTACCAGCTCATTCTGGTTAGGGAGAAGTAGTAACATTTTCCATTAAAGTATTCCCATTCCCTGGAGCCGGGTCCGCAGGGAAACACTGGTGAAAGAAGGATGGGGGGGGAAGTCAGGCAGTTGAGCCAGTCTTTGCCGGGCTCGTCCCAGCAAGGGGGTTTTCCCAGCAGCACTCCAGTGCCAAACTGGTACGGGCGCAACGGCACGGCCCCGAAGCTTGCTGGATATTGGATTGCCGCGAAGGTGGCAACTGGCACCCAAAAAGGCCTTTTTACAGGGGAAAAATTGTTCTTTCTAAAATATAAAAGCATTTGCTGCTGGCAGAGCAGCAAACCCAGAACGGGACGGATGCCCTGCACTGCCTTAGCGAAGCGATCCAGAGCAGGAACACTTTGGGGACAATTTAGGGAAACTTCAGAGGAGGATAAAAGCTAGTGGGTTTGGGCAGCAGCCAGGACTTACAGAGAAAATCCCTGTCAGAAAAATTCTGTTTCCGTTCCAGCTGCACCTCGTTGAGTTTAGAAGAAATGGCTGAAACTATTAGAGAGAGAGACGGAGAGATGTCGGGTTATCGGTTGTGTTGCTATCCAGGAGCCAACTGCCTGCAAGCACCTCACCCCTGCAAGGCTAAAGACATGTTTTAATTTTCCAGCAGCCTACAGGGCAAAGAAATCCCAGGAAATTTAAAATATGGGCTTATAGCTTGGATTAGCCAGAGATGGTGGCGTGGACATCAGCTGTCACTACGTGGGACAGTCCAGGAACACCTCTGGTCACTTTGTCCTGTGGAATTAGGAACTACAGACTCCTCTAAGCGCATATGTGTGCACTTAGACCTCACGTATCTCTCGGTCCTACCTGCCTAATTAATTAGTTCAAAGATGTCCCAGTACCTCTGGAGAGCGACACAGCAAACAGGGTGATGATCAGCAAAAAGAAGAGGCCCAGTAGCAAGTATACCGTGAAAAAAGATCTCAGCCTCAGCGGGAAGAAGTTTCTGTCTTTAAAACAAAACAAAAGAGATGTGAAAATATTCCCTTTGGATCATCGGGATTTTTTCATAGCTTTTCTGGTTCCATTTATAGAAGGGTTAACAAATAGCCTGGAATAGTTAACTATTTGCTACAGAAGCCAGAATTTTGGTGATAATTGCTGTTCTGACCCACCTGGGGGGCTGAAAGAACCCCAAAAGAGATGGCTGTCACGCAGTGCATTGTGTTAGCACTGGAGTGGCCTTGCTAAAGGTCAGGGCAGGTGATCTCAGGTACGACATAAGCAAAATAAAAAGAAATTACAAGCTTACACCATGTAGTTTGGGCTGCGAGATGTTTCTAGACCCTCCTGGCTGTCTAGTAACCCTTTTCCAAAGGGCAACTGTTCCCCAAGTGACATTCCGCAGTCTGGCAGGGGGGGTCTTTGCTGTCCCTAATTGGCATCGGGTGCCCTTTTTGGAGGGGTTCAACTTTAGAAACACCCTTGGGTTCCAAGATTCAACCTTGGAAGGTTTGCAAGGGTGCTGGGCCACTCGGTTTGGGGAGCTCGACTTAGGAAAGCTCCAGGAAAAGCCAAATTTTGCTCTGGTCCGGGACACTTCCAAGGCTGAAGCCTCTCAGGTGTTGTTGGTTGGGCACCACCACCTTCACACCACCAAGAGATCTTCATCTCAGGGACGGCCCACACCTGCAGCAATGTCCCTTTCCCTCATCTTCCTCCTGAACTGCAATCCCAGGGACAAGCTCGTCAGGGTGGGGGTCCCCATCCCAACCAATCAACCCTGTTAGAGCTGATGAGCCAAGCTGCCTAAGCAGAGGAGGAAGGAGGGCACGGAGCTTCCTCTCCTTCCAAACCCAAGCACGCTGGTGAAGAAAGACCATGCTATGAGATATGGTCTCGTTACCCTCTTTGCTCGCACCCAGCTCCTCGAGGTGGTGGGTTGAAGGGTTGGCGTAGCTGAATTTTACCTTTAAAAACGCGCAGATCATCGTGAAGATGTTCCTCGTCCATCCTGGTAAGCTGTGGCTGGGAGGGGAGGGGGGTTTTGAAGCTTAGGACCAAGGAAGCAGAAGCTTTTTCACCAGGCTTTCTGGAGTAGAGAACCTGCAATACTTCCAGGGATGTTCAGTCCCATGGTTGTAATTTAACCTTTCAGGCTGCGTCCTATTTGTTTGTCCTCTCAAAATAGCAGCTTGGATTGTGTCCACTTCCAATAATTCAGCTGTCTGGAGGTTTTTCCTCCAGCCAAGCTGGGTGCCCTTTTTATTTGTAACTCTCTCCATCCCTTTGGAGTTAAAAAAAGGGGAAATTCTCAAGTTTCTGAAGGCATTTCCTCCAAGTGTAAGTGAATGAACAGACCGCTTTAGAAACAAGCGGGTCTGGAAAATAGAAAATGGTCTTTGGTTTGGAAACTAAAGCTGAAGGCACAAGCAATGCCCCAACAGATGCCCTCGCCTGAGAAAATAAAACTGATCTGGGTCTGATAAAGCAGCTGGATGAGTGTGCCATAAAAATTTTTGTGTGATGGGAGCAGCTTACTCCTCGCAGCCCTGAGAGGACAAGGAGAGCCGTTTCATGCACTGGCTTCGCTGAGGATTTAGCTGGCTCTCTGTTAAGTCTTTTATTCTGTATGTTTAAAACAGTTGGGCGTTGTACGTAAAGACAGCTGTTAAGGTGGGGTTGGGGGAAGAACTGTTCAAGTTAAAGGTTGGCGAAAGATGAAATGGAGATAAACAGTAGAAACCCCCTGAATTTGGAAATTAGAAGCAGTAAGGGTCTAGAACACCCTCCAAGAGCTTCGGTACAAGTGCTAGGAAGCCGAGCTGCTCTTCTACTGGGGCAGAAACAGAACTGATGATTCAAAAAGACCCTTTCAGTCCTTTATTCCTATAATTTGCCTGTGGTCATCCGATATTTACAGCTCCCCTCCCGCTTCCAAACCTGAAAAGCCCACTTTGCGCCACATAAACTTGTAATTGCTGTTCTGTGCTATTCCACGTTTAGCAATTATGCGCTCTGCAGAGATGATGGAAAACTGGCAAGTTGGGACCATCAGATATTAAACTACGTTGTTCGGAGCGCTGTGCCGTCAGGCTTGCAAACATCCCACTGCAAACATTGAGAGAACATTTAGGTTCTCGCCGCATCGAGCTGCGCCTTGACTGACTGACGGATTTTTTTTACTGGTTTTAATTTTCCCTTTTGCTGTTTTACCTTCATGCTCCGAGCCCAGAGAGGGCTGGGACAGAGAGTGCTTGAAGTTTTAATAACGCTAATTACTCCAGCGTCAATCTCTGGGCCTGTGATAAACATGTAGCAGTAGTTATTAAGCCAGCAGCCTTGGGATGCTTTCCAAAGCAGAGCTGGGGCATTTAGCTGTTGTTTATTTGCCCCAAAGCTACACTGAGATTGTGTATAAAAACAAAAAGCAGGCCAGGGCACAAAGACTGGTTGTTAATGAGACACACAGCAACGAGGATTTCATCACGGGCAGCAGGGGGGGTCACTGCCATCCAGGTCTGTCTGAAAGCGAACTGCTTATTGCGTAAACTGAATGGAGGGCAGGTGTTGTGTGGGGTGAAGAGAGCTGTATCTCGAGGCAGAGCCCAGAAAAGGCTCCGCTGAGACACTAATCCTCCTACTGTGCTTCCTAGGGGAATTCTCTTGTCCTAAGGGAGGTAAAAAAACCCTCAACAAGCAACTGTGGGGAAACATCAGTTCACATTCCGGTCAGTCTGGCTCAGGGAGGACGTGAACAACGTAGGAGAATCTCTCGGGAAGGGGATCGGGAAGGGGATCGGGGTGTTAAAAGGATCCAGGACTTGGGTGTTGATTTGAGCTCTTTGTAATTCCACGTGTTTCCCTGCCCTAAGGGGAAAAAAAAAAGCTTTGCTAGGACTGAAGGGCTGACTAAATCGGGAGACAAATAGGTGGGTCTCTCTGAGGGACTCCTGTGCCAAGCTCTGGGTGGCCGCAGCCTGGCTAATGTCCTGACTCGATGACCCCTGCTTGTACCTTCGTCCCAGGACAGCAGCTCTTCAGCTGTTAATGCCCAAGGACACTGCTCAGTGTCAAAAGCTGCACGACTTCTTTATTTTAACAAAGACGTTAGTTCAGTTAAAACACTGTAGCATGAGAAAACATAATACAAAAGCATTTTTATTTAATAAATACAGTATTTGATTTAAAAACATCCTTAGGATAGCAATGTCACAATGCTCGGTGTCAGTTATCTGGTGTTATGACATTGCAGGGAGGAGGAAAATGCGGATAATAAAAGGGGATGAGGAAACGTGGCTGCTCCCAGCAAAACCCAGAGGTAATGGCAACCCCTGGCGATTCCCAAGAGCACGTGCCAGCCCGATCGCTGCGCAAATGGGACGTGTGGCTCTTGGGACCAGGCGTTCAGGAAGCCCCGCAACCAAAACCTTTCTGAAGAGTAACTCGAACTGAATTTGAAGAAAAGTAGAAGCAAGGCGATATCCTGGGCTGAAAACGCTCGCTATCTGGGCAGATGGCCTGAGCTCTTCCAAGAAAGCTCCAGCAGCTCTGGCACACGTCACTGAGTTATTTCTTCCCCAGCAGAGTTTGGAGTGTACGTGCAGGGTGGTTAAGCAATCCGGAGTTAGATATTAACTGGAAGTCCGGGGTTTGGGCTGCCAGCTTGTTTTTCAGTGGCAGGAGGGCACCTCACTTTGCTCCTTGAATTCTGTGCTCGTTAAGCTGCTGCCTGATGTTTAGCGGTGGGGGAAGAGGAGCAGACAGAGGTTAAACTTGTAACCTCAGCCAGTCTTTGGTCAGCTCATCAGTCGGGTTCCCAAAAGCTGGGCGCTCCCCGGCTTTCCTATGCTCCTGATTCACGGAAAAGGGGGGGGATCCTACCAAAACCAAATTCCCAACAAACCATTTTACACAACACACTTTAGGTTTTTGCCCCAGTGTAAATTCTGTCCCAAAAATACATCCAGCAGCAACCAGGCAAACAGTGACAAATGGCAAAAGCCCCGCTGCTTCAGGCTGTGCATCAAGGAGTAAGTGAGAAGCTACAGTGGGGCAAACTCGCCTGAATTTTATCAATTACTTTGTCTTCAAAGCGAGCCCCACCTAATTTGAGGTTCCTCAGCTGGGGCAGTGCTTGGCACAAAGCAATAACAGCACCCGGGGAAATCTTATCGCAAACGTCAAGGCAGAGCGTCTCCAGGCGCTGCAGGCTTGCTAAACAAGCCAGACCCGCGTTCGTCAGGGAGTAAGTGTCGCTGATCTCCAGAAACTGGAGATGTTTCATGTGGCGCCCGATGAAGCCCACGGCGGAGTCGCCGATGACGCAGTGACGCAGCACGAGGCGTTCCAGCTCCTCCAGGTGCGGAGCCGCTCTCTGAATCCCCATATCTGTTACGCGGTAGGTGCCACAAAGGCTCAGAGTCTTCAGGCTGCTCTGGGAGGCGACATTCAACAGATGACGATCAGAAAAGGCAGGGACATTGCGGATAACGAGATGCTGCAGCTGGGGCAGGGCCCTCGCGGCAGAGCTGCAGAACCAGGCAGCAGGGATTTCGCAGTGACTCAGCTCCAGCGCCATAAGGGAAGGGGGGACGTTCTCGTAGGGGATGGGACGGAGGTCCGTCTCTGTCAGGCACAGCCGGTGGAGCTGGGGACACCGCTTCCCAAGGGCGGCCAGCAGTGCCGGGGAGAGGATCCGCCTCTTGCTGCCAGAGTGGAGCGCGCCCCGTACCCGCAGAGTCCGCAGGCTGTCACGGAGATGCTGCTGGACCAGGTGCCACAGGGTCTGGGAGCTGATCTGGGGGCAAGAACAAAAAAGGCCTGTTCCCACAGGGTGGGGGCACCCCTGCCTGCAGCAAGGTGATTCCACCCATAATCTCAGCCCCCTGCTCACAGTGGGGTGATTCATCCCCCCTTATTTCAGCCCCCTACCTGCAGTGGGGCAATATCTGCTCCCCCCCTGCCCATAGTGGGGTGATTCCACACCCCCCCCCCAATTTCAGCCCCCTGCCCACAGTGGGGCAATTCCTCCCCCCTTATTTCAGCCCCCTGCCTGCAGTGGGGCAATTCCTGCTTCCCCCCAGCTCCTGCCTGTAGTGGGGTGATTCCCCTGCACCAATCTCAGCCCCCTGCCCACAGTGGGGTGATTCCTCCTCCCCCCCAATCTCACCCCCCTGCCTGCAGTGGGATGACCCCTTCCCCCCCATTTCAGTCCCCTGCCCGCAGTGGGGCGATTCCTAAGCCCCCCCCAGCCCCCTGCCCGCAGTGGGGCGATTTCTAAGCCCCCCCCCCCCCGCCCGCAGTGGGGTGATTCCCCCCCCCCCCGCCGCCGCCCGGTGCGGGAAGGCGGCCAGGCGGTCCGTACCCGGTGCGGACTCAAATCCACATGTCTCCAGACCGTCCGGTCCAGCGCCAGCCTCTGCCACCGCCGGCAGACCCTGAGGAGAGGCGGAAAACGATCGGAACCGGGAACCGGGCGGGTGCCGGTACCGCCCCGGTTGAGGAGGGTGTTGGGGGGGGGTCCCCACCTGGCCGCCCGCAGCCTCTCCCGTAACGGCAGCAACGCCAGAACCTGCAGTAACACTGAATCGGGCAACACCGGCAATTCCGGATTAGCCGCCGCCGCCGCCATCTTGACCGTTCCCGACACTTAAGGCGGGAGTTGTGGACGTCACTTCCGCTTCCGGCTTTAAGCTTCCGGATCCGGCGCGGTAAGGACTGTGGCGGAGTGACGCAGAGCTCGGTGGGTACCGGGGGGGGGCTCGGGGGGCTCCGGTGGGGTTAGAACCTCCCTGTTTAACCCTTTTCTTTACCGACAACTCCTTCCCGGTGCTTCTTTCCCCTTCCCGCTCCTTCTTTCCCCTTCCCGCTCCCTCTCCGCTCCTCCCCGTTAACCCCCGGTCTGTTTTGTGCGTCCCCCCCGTTAACCCCCTCTCATTCCTCAGGCAGCCATGATCGAAGTCGTCTGCAACGACCGTCTGGGCAAGAAAGTACGAGTAAAATGCAAGTATCCCCGGGAACCGGGATGAAAGGGGGGGGTGGTTGGGGACGGGGTGGGGCTCTTCCCGGTTTCCCTCTGCTTTTTCCTTAACGGTTCCGCCAGCACCGAGGATTCCATCCGCGACCTGAAGAAGCTGATCGCGGCACAGACCGGGACTCGCTGGGACAAAATTGTGCTCAAGAAATGGTGAGCAGAACCGGAGGGGGGGGTAGAAGAAGGCCCTGAACCGGGATGGCTGGGGGGGCGGGACCGATGGCCCCGGAGGGACCGTCGGTCGTCCCCCCCCCGATCCCGGGCCCGTGGAGACGGTACCGGCCGCCTGATATCTGTGTTTTCCGTCCCCGCAGGTACACCATCTTTAAGGATCACGTCACGCTGGGCGACTGTATCCTTCTCCGGGCAGGTGTTTTATTTGTGGGGGGTGGAAAACTTGAGGCTGGATGCTCCCCCTCTCCTTTTTTTCTTCCTTAACTCCATCCTCCAGATGAGATCCACGATGGCATGAACCTGGAGCTCTACTACCAGTAACGGCTCCCATTCCTTCCCGCTTCCTCCCGGTGTTTTCCGTGGGATTCCCCCCCCTCGCCCCCCATCTCTGCCCCGGTATGGCTGAGCTGGAGCCCTGTTTTGAGACTTTAAACGTGCTGTAGCTGCCCTGGAGTGTTTAAGTGGTTTATAATAAATGTGTTTCTCCGAGTTTTTGGTTGTTGTGTGGCTATGGCGGGGGGGGGCGGCGGGGACCGGCACCGAACCGTGGGTTGCTCTACGGCTTCCTGCTGCTCTTGTCCGCCCGCGGCCACCGTCCGGCTCCCGTGTCACGTGGCCGGGAGCGCTTCCGCCTTCAATGCGGCCTCCCGCCCGCAGACGATGGAAGCTAGAAGGGCGGGTTTTGGGGTTTTTTTCCACCAATGGCAGTGCGGAGAGATTGGGCGCCGCCTTCCTTCGGACCAATGGGAACAGGCAAAAAAAAAGGGGTGGGTTCGCCCCGCCTCTCCCCGCGCCAATGAGGCCGGGCCGGGTGCAGGAGGCGTAGCCGAGGGAAGATGGCGGAGGAGGAGAAGCTGCCTGCGGGCTGGGAGAAGCGCATGAGCCGCAGCTCCGGTACGGGTCAGCAAGTACCGGGAGCGACAAGGGGGCTGGGTGGTGCCTGCTCCCGGGACGAGCCGGTGGGCTTCTCGGGGCGTCGAGGGCCCGGCTTTTAGGCCCAGGCTGGGGGACGGCCCGGTGGGCCCGAGCTGGGCCTCGGTGGGGTCTGAAGGGGGCCGTCCGCGGTGCCCGGGGGCTTGGGGGAGGTTGGATGTGGAGAATTGGGCTTGGGGTGGGCCTGAGAGCCAGGGTGGGAGTCTGTGGGGTGCCTGGCTCCGGGGCTGCCGTGCCCGAGGAGCGTTGTGCCCCCCCCCCTTTTTTTTTTTTTTTTGGGGGGGGGGGGGGTGAAGCGGTCTCTGGGACCGTGGTCTGCCAGGGGAGGGATGCCTGGGTCGTGCGGATATATTGGGGAGAGGGGTTTCTCTCCGTCTGGGGTAACCGGTGGAGAGAAGCGGGGCAGGGTGGCAGAGCCGAGGGAATTTTCTTTATAAAAGGCCAGGTTACAGCGCGGCAGGACGCTTTGTCCTTGGTGGGGCTGCGGTGGGTCGGGGAGGGGAAGTTGTGGGTCAGGACGATGCTTTCCACAGGGTTTCATCCTTCGAGGTGCGAGCTTTCCGCGCTTAGCGGATCAAAAGCAGTTCCTAGGAGGTTGTGTTCTTCAGCTCGGCTGCTTGTTTGAGGTGGAGGCAATGAGGCTGAGAGAAAAGAGGGGCCCGTGTGAGCTTTTCCTTGCCAGAACTACTGTGGTTGAAGCATCCTGGAGGGAAGGAGCTTCGTGGCTGTCTGGAGTTAGCAGGTCTAGGCTGTTGGTTGGGATTGCAACCAGGAAGTTGGGCCCTTTGCTACCAGGTCGTAGCTCCCCGCCGTGCAGCTCTGCTGTTGCAATCCCTCACCTTGGTTTGCTTGGCTTTTTTTCTTGAGTCTAGTCTGCTGTTAGCTTCAGTGGAGAGCTTTGGGAGGAATGGTTCGCTACAAGAAAACAGAAATCATCTCAATCGATGGTGTGAGTTATCGCAGGTAAACGCACGCGTGGCTCTGAGCGCTGGAAGGCCTTTAGCAGCAGAATTACCTGACTAATGCTGAATGTGTCGAGAGATGACTTCACAGGAGCTTTGTTTTCTGCTACCTGGGGAAACCATGGATATCTTGTGCAGGAAGGTCTTATTTTCTGGTAGAAAAAAAGGTGATTTTCAGCAGGAAAAGTCTGTGCAATGCAAAGATGCGGTCTCTGCTGATGGTAACTCACCACGTTTGCTGTGGGGTGTGCTTAACGGAGAGACTTTACGCTGCTTCACCCTTGTAAACAGGGCTAGAGTGAAACACAGTCTTATCCCCAGGCCAGAAACCTGGCACTGTCCGCCTTCCCGGCAGTGGCAGGGTGTTGCCTGGGGGTGTTTGTGGTTCTGACTGTGTCAGTGGGTGTTTTGTCACTGATCTGTGGGAGCGTCGTGAATTGGAAAGGCAGCTGGAGCCTGCTTCTGCGTGGGGCTGTTGCTTTGACTAAAGGCGCTTCCCAACGGAAATGCTTGCGTAGGAAATGATGTGGAGTTGTAAAGTCTTGTTTCCTACCTCGTGGGGCTGAGCTGATCATGTGGATGTGGCTGAGCACTCACAGAAATCCAGTCTTCTGTGTCTACGGCGTCAAGAAGCTGATTCCTGGGGTCAGAAACTGATTCCTGGGGTCAAGAAGCTGATTCTTGGGGTCTGCCAGGAGCTTTTTTTAACCCCAGCCCCCTCTCTCTGTCCACAGGCCGTGTGTATTACTTCAACCACATCACAAATGCCAGCCAGTGGGAGCGGCCCAGCGGCAGCGGGAAGAACGGCCAAGGGGAGCCTAGCAAAGTGCGATGTTCACATCTCTTGGTGAAACACAACCAGTCCAGAAGACCCTCGTCGTGGAGGCAGGAAAAGATCACGCGGACCAAAGATGAGGCACTGGAGCTTATAAATGGCAAGTAAATGCAGGAGGGAGAGAGAGAGAATATGATACTATTGAAGGGGAAAAGTCATTTTAAGGCTAGAATTGGACCCCGAGATGAGTGGTTCAGTGTGTCGTGAACTTGCTAAAGCAAAGTTTTTTAAGCCAAGTGTTTTGAACATGGACTTTTCGTGTGGCCCAGCCACTCAGAGAAACAGTTTTGCTGTACGATTAAATGATGTAAAGATAGGTCCCAGCCCATGTGTCTTCCCCTTTGTGGTTTTTTTTTTGTAATGTTATTTCAGAGGTTTGTTTGTATTTTCTTTGTAAATGTGTATTATTATATTAAAAATAAAATTATTTAAAGCTAAAACAAATGTTCTTTAAACATTTCTTTTTATTTAATGTCACTTGACTCCTTGCCCTGATAGCAACTTAGAGTAAGTTCTCATTAACCTCTGCTTGAAATCAAGTTGCTTGTAGGAGGCAATCGACCTTACATGAGGCTGTATGGATGACCTAATCTGCTTGGGTTTTTCCCCAAAATGTTCTGGCTTGTGATCAGGTCTAGAAGTGAGGGCGCTGGGTGTCTTCCGCAATAGGTGGTGTTGATCTTTGCAGCCTAGATTTTTCCTTGCAGCATTGGCAGTGGAATTGAATTGATGTCATGTTTCTTCAGCATCGAGGTTTTTGATCTTATGGAAGCAAGTTCAAAGTCCAGCTGTTACTACTGGCTTTTACTTCTCAGGATAAAGAATTTGAGGGCTTGGGGTGAGCTTTTACTGACTTTTGCTTCTCAGGATAAAGAATTTGAGGGCTTGGGGTGAGGTTTAAATCAGTCCCACTGATTAATTGATGAAACCGAGACCGTGCTCTTTAGTGGGCAGCTTTGTCTTTTCTGGCAGTGAGGGTGCAAAGGCTAGCTGACGCACTGTGAGCTGTGAGCGCACAGATATGTACCGCAGTACTGGGCCTGTGTTATCTTTTTATGGCTTCAGCAATGAGGGAGGGAAGATAGGGAGGGTGTTTTGACTATTGCCTCGGTCCTAACCAGCAATAAATCTAAGGCCTTTCTTGTTTGGAAGGCCGGGAGGGGAGATTTTTTTGCTAAATAACTTGAAGCACCAAGGCGGTGACCAGCAGGTGGTATCTGCTCACCACCTTTTGGAAGGGGAGGTTAAATTAACTGGCACAGATGGGAATTTTTTTAGGGAATTGTCTCCTTCAGGTTAGGGTGGCTGAGAAAGCGTGACTGGAGGTGATAAAGCAGGATGCATGCCGAGTGTGGAGATTTGTGCCAAGGGAGTTGAGACTGTTGCAAAGATAGATTGAAATATTTCAGCCAAGCTGCAAATTCTCTCTCTGTCTCTCTTCTCTTCTTTTTCTTTTTTTTTTTTTCTTTTTAAAAAGAATAAAACTATTCTAGAGCCATCTCTTGGAGTGACATTCATCAAAAGGCCAGTGCAGAGCTTTCTGCAGATCAGAGGTTAAATGACGCATGATGCTGGCGTGTTTTAAGCAGGCATTGATGAACTTGGATCTTTGTAAGGGGGAATCACTTACATTTTAGAAGGGAAAGTTGTCTTGTTATCTCTAAAGAGGTATTTCAGGAGCTTGTAACCAGGTAGACTTTTTGATACATAGATGTTCTGTAAACTGATTATCTTTAGAAGCCGGAATAACGTTATTTGGACTCAACAATTGTCATCATTCATTGTTTGGGTGCTTTTCTTTGAGATACTGCAGTTCTTTGCTACCTGGTAAGGTGACGGAAAGAAACAGCTTAAACTTTCCGTGGCTCAAAAGAATGAGATTAAGCTTGACAGCTTCAGAGTCTTCTTGCTGTCAGATAACTCCTTTGTTTCATAATCTCTCTGTGGTGTCTGAAGAGGAAAGAGTCTTGATTAAAACTTGACTTCATGTAAATACCCTGCGTGTGTTCTTGGTAAAGGCTATTAGGGAATTAATTCCTGTCATGAAAATACCATTGTCAAAAAAAAACCCAACCCAACCACCTTTCCGTCCACATTTGTCCCCAATAAACACTATTCCTGGGAAGGTCATAGGGAACATCAGCTTAGGATTAATTATTTTGTGGTGGCTTCTTGAAAATGACTGTAAGTTGAGTTTCTAGAACAGCTGAAACTTACTGGGAGGATGCACAGCTTAGCTCCGCTATGGCTCCTGACAGCCAGGCATCAATGAACTTCTCTGAACAGATGTACTGTACCTGCTGAATGTAATTATAGCGTAGAATTGTCTAAGTAGGTCTCTAGGGAGGAATTTGTTTGACAGGCACAGTACCACACATTTTCATGTTTTGTTTGGAGATCGGTTATGTCTGAGAGATCTCCCTCCAAACGTAGCTCTGGTGTTAATGCTTTATGCAATAAAAATCCGAGAAAGAAATTTGATTTGGGAGTTCTTTGTTCCCACAGGAGAGGGGACGATACTAAAGATAAATGTTTTTGGTAGGTGAACTTGACTGATGTCAAATATTCCATTTGATGGCTTTTCTCTGATAATAAGGGAGGAGAGTGGAGAGAGCTGGAGGGGTGCGTCGTCTGTGGATGATTTTTAATCCATTAAGAAAGTTGCAGTGGAGGATTAAATGTAGGTTAGCTCTCCAGTTGTGTTACAGCAGGAGTTGGAGGACTTGGCTCACCTGGTGCTTTTCTGATAGGTGATAACATCACAGGGAATGTGGGACGAGAAAGAAATTTCAAATTTGAGCCTGACCCTGGTATTAAAGGTAGCAAAACCTCTTAGTCCCCTCTGCAAGCTTTACCAAGTGCTGTTTAAGGAGCAGTTAGGGTTCTGGCTGAATTTGCTGTGAAGGTTATTCCAGACCATCTCTGCTCTGATGTGTAGAAACCCAGTTTCCAGCTAAATACTGCTTATGATCAGTTTCTGTCCGGTGTTTCTTACATTAGTGTTGCTTAATTACTTAATTAAATTTAATTTCTTCCTGATGTTGACCTCTCAGTGGATTTAGAGAGCCCTGCTCTTTACCAGCCTGTTTTCACACACTGAGCCAACCAGGCTTTTAGTTTCTGGTAATGTAGGTCATCCCTTCTGCTGCTTCTACTCTTAGCCCTCCTTTGCACTTCAGTTTTGATTAATCTTTCTTGAGCGTGGGTTCATCGTGGTATGCAATATTCTAGATTAGCTCTTGGCTGTGCCTTCTACTGTGGCATTTACTACTGCCCTTCTCCCTGCTGAGGATACCATGACTTCAGTGCTGTGTTCCTCACTTTTAAAGTCATATTGCCTGTTTTGCAGTTGCTTGTAATTCTGCATTTACGGCCTCCTCTTTCTGACCAAGCTCTCTGCGTATAGCAGATGATTTTTTGTTGTCGCATTTGTAAATACGTGAGTTTGCTTGGTGGTGTTGGATCTTGCTTGGTCATTCAGGTCACGTTGAATATTCTGATCCTCCTTTCTGCTGACAGTGCTTACCCACCCTCCAGCTTGTTATTTGCATGTTTTGTTAGCTTACCCCTGTTCCTTGTTGCAGAATCAGCTAGGATTCATCCCAAAGTTCAGACCCTGAAAGCTTCTCTTCCCCAATAACTCCCCATTTCAGCACAATCCATTGCCATTCTTCATCCTGCTCTTTTGGCACTAATCTCCCATTATTCAATTTCACTTATGTCTGGAGATTTTTAGGGGTAGTTTATTAAAACCTGGACAGTACCTAATCTGCATAATTTGTTCTAAATGGCTGAGATCATTTGGGGAAAAGGCTCATTAATCCCACTTCACAGAGCCAAAGTTTAGACACCAGGTGCAGGTGTCTTGTTCTGGTAGAGGTGGTTTGAAATGGCTGCCTTAGCTTTAAAAAAGCCTTAGGCTTTATCCAGGACAACCCTCATCTAGTTGACAGGCAGATTTTGCTCTCAGGCTGGTCACTGGCATAAAATTAGGAGGTTTTAATAAGTAAATTCTGTTTCGGCATGTAGTTGACTGGTTTGCTCTGCATGCTTATGAAACTCTTTAGCACTAGCAACCTGGTGATGTGACCAGGGCAGACAGCTTAAGGATCAGAGTGTTTACATTTATATCCTAATTTGGATGCTTTATTCCTTTAACATCACCATATATCTTAAAGCTGTAATTCCTGATATTTCTGGTTGTGGTGTGTGATGGATACTTGCTGGGGATTGGCAGCTGTATGCAGTCAGATACGTATTTATGGTGGTGCAAACATGGATTTTTAGGATAAACTCTGTTTTGTCAGCAAGTAGACTGTTTATGCTCAAGCAGCGTAGTTTAACAGGATGAATGAGTATCAGTTTCTTTCCTAAAATGTATGAATGCTGTGAACTGTCTTCCACCCAGATAAATAATCCTTTTTCTCTTTTTAATGCAGGATAAGTAGCTGCTGTCTTAAGTTTTGTAGAGTTTCAGACTTTTATGTTAGACTTTCTCTACCTGTACGTGTGCACTCTAAGCAGCAGGTAGGATAAATGTGTATAATCTCACTTAAGTAACAAGTGCTGGTGTTTTCTGTTAAAGCAGTTTATGCCCTTTAGGAATAAAAGATAACTTTCTATGGCTTTTGAATTATAATCAGGACACCTGTTGAAAAAAAAAAAATCCAGAACAAGAGGTAATCAATCTCCTATTCCCTTTTTTTGGTAGCCTTTCCTCCTGGCCTGTCCAGCTGGAAAAGCAAACCTAGCTCTCCTGAACACCTTGCTGAATTCCAAAGATTTAGACTGGTGGCAGTTGATTTAAAGAGATGACTGATTTGGGGAGGAAAAATGGGCTGTAGGGTAGAAGACTAATCTGAAGACTTAAAATCCCTTCATTTTGGTCTTGCTGGCATTAAACTGCAATAAAAGTATTCATTCAAAAATTGATAACCTGCTTTTTCAGTTGCTGCTGGATGTGTCATCTCCTAAGAGGCCATTCTCCATTCTCTCATTAAGGAATATTTTCTTACCTGCCCCCAGCCCTCACAGATATTTCCTCAGGTGTATGGAAGTATATAGGATTAAAGCGAGCTTGAAAATAGTTATTTCCTCATCCTTTTGCATCATAAACCACCCTCTTACTTTTGTGAGAGCATCCCTCCAAATAATAAAGCCTAGCTCTTGAATTACGTGTATGACTCTTTTTCAGGTAGGGATCTCGCACTGCTTGCGGCTGGAATAAACTATTTTCAGCCCAATTTATTTTTTTTTTAGAGGTTTATCTAGCGAAGTGCAGAATCCTTATACATGCAGGCTACAGGGCTTAAATGGGAGTGACCTGAAATAGGAAGTTTAGTTATCGAAACCTGGAGACTTAATAGCTTTGAGGGGAAACAACATTTCTTTTCTCTTGTTTTTTTCTGTTAAAAGAAAATCAGTTGCTGCTTGGTATTTCTTTTTGAAGGCGGAAGACTGCTTAGTTCTAAAATGGAAGACAGTCAGGCTTTGCCGATTCTTTCAAAAGGTGATGGGAGGTTTCTGGAAAGAGGGATTTAAAAATTAAACAAATCTCTAGCGAGAAATAAGTTTAGCTGGATTTCACCTGGTATGGAGAGTTGCTTTGGGTTGGAAGCCGCAGCACCGGTTTGGGGCTGTTCCTCTGTGCTCTGGGGCACACGTAGTTGAGTTCCTCTGGGAGATGCTCCGTTGCTTGAAATACACGGATGAATGACTTTTGCAGTGTAATTTAGTCTTAATTTATCACTTGTGGTCCAAAGTGCAGAAAGCAAGCCCCTCTGGCAGGAGCAGGCTGCTTTGGGGAGGTGGAGGGTTAACTGGCAGCCAGACCTACAGCAGATATAGCTGCTGGTCGCAGGCTTCGAGTCCAGCTTACATGGCTGTCCTCGTCCAAAAACATTTCTTGCAACTGGTACTAAATTGCATTTTGGTAGGGGGGTGGCTGCAGGTCAGACCGGTGATGGCTTGGGGTTTTAATTAGTGGTTACGCTCCTTTTAATGAAAGAGCTGAAGCTGGTTGAATTGCATGAAGCTGCGTAGGATTTTCTTTTCATCTTAAGAAGCCATGAAAAGCTGCCTCACGCGGTGTTAAGGGATGTGTCAGTGGCACTTGTGCTTTGCTCATCTCCGAGAGCAGTCAGTGTCTGTAATTAGGGGCTCCACAGTCGTGTTATCAAGCTGTTGACTGGAAAATATGATCTATCTCCTAGGTTTTCTTGTTATGAGCTAGCAGGGGGGGGTTCTGCTGGGCCAGAAAGATTCAGAACAGTGAGGCAGAGCTCTCGGGTAAGGCTACGAATATTTCTTAACTGACCTTTTAAAAAGCTGTCTTGACAAATAATTCACTCCTCAGGGATTCTTCGTGCTTGGTCTTCTACCGAGGTGAGCTCTGCTGAAATCAAAAGCTCATCTATTTTCAAGCCCAATAATAAATTCCCATGCTTCAGGGGTAGCAGGAGGTGGAATCAACTTTTTTATTTAATAGAAGCTTAAATAGAAATGGACCATGGTGCAAAGATGGAAACGTGCTTGGAAAAAAAAACCCCTGAGACGAGTGCTTTTGGGGTGCTACGAAAGTTTAGTTCTGCCTCTGTCTTCATTCAGGAGGTTTGAAAGCCTCAATTGGTGCATGTGGTGTGTGTATGTGGCTGTTTGTGCCCTTCTTGCTGAGGGATGTAAACCTTAAGGTCAGGTTTGGGTTTGGGGTTTTTTTCCCATTTTTCCTTCCCCTGACTGAATTATTCCCTGTACTTACAGGCTACATCCAGAAGATAAAATCAGGAGAAGAGGATTTTGAATCTCTCGCTTCCCAGTTTAGCGACTGCAGCTCGGCAAAAGCGGGAGGCGATCTGGGTGCGTTTGGAAGAGGTAAGCTGAGCTCAGCCTGGCAACGTGAATGCCAGATCAAGATGACAGGGTTGATGCTGATCTTCTTGGCAGGGGGTTGGGTTTAATAATGCACCCTGCTGCTGGGGGAATGAACATGAAAATGGATTTATATGCTAGGCGGCCTGCTGTGCAGGAAATGTAGTTTGATGCCTAGAAGTTAAACCAATTAGGAATGCAACCGTAATATTATGCTAGGCAGAGAGGAGATGATGTACAAATGCCCTTCATGAAATTGGCTTTTCCCTCTGGAAAAGGATTTTCCAGCTACACTGAATGGAAATCCAGTTGCACAGCGTAATAAGCCATGAATGAGGAAGAAGTGGATAAGTCTTGTTAACGGCACACCAGATAAATGATTTGGCATTCTAATCTTCAATGAGAAAGCTATTAACAAATTGTGGAAATAAGAACAATTCACAGCCCACTGAAATAATGTTGCTGGTGAGAGATTTTTGTTACAGGATTATTGATCAGTGCAGTGAGGGAGCGACAACAAAAAGCTCGTGGATGCTTCCTCATTAATGAGATTTGCTGGTGTGGGAGGAAGAATCTTTGAGATGGGAAAGCGTAACATTGAAACCTCTTTTGCTTTATCTTACGAGTGCTTTTTGCAGTAATTTCCACTAGGAGGAAAATATAAAGCAATGATGTCATGAGTACAGCTACAACATTCAAAGAACAAACCAAAATCTTTTTATAGCGAGGGTGTCCATGCATATTTTATTTGAAGAAGGTCAAGAAAGGTTCTTGCCAGGGAGAGAGAATGCTATATTTACTGTTATAATCCGTGCTCCAAAGTCATAGGAACTTGCAGCAATCCCCGAGGAAGATCTGTAGTAAGAGCTGCCCATGTCTGAAATGGCGAGCAGCAGTCCGGCGTGTCATTTTAATGGAAGTGTTTTTCCTAAGCTCACGCTCGGGTTTCGTGGACTGAAGCATTCAGAAGCTCGTCTCGGGCTTGTGCCCTGCAGCAAGTATACAGATTTTGCAGGAGGTTTTGCGTAGCTGCCTCGCCATGCCAGGCTGTTACCCCACTTAGGATGTCCTGGGAATATTTAAAACGCTAGTGGGCTCGCTGCTGCTGCAGACGCAACCATGGAAGGGGCCCCTGAATCACTCTTTCAGCCCCTGCTAGCTGAAGGCCACCCGGCTTTGGCAGGTGAAACTGTATTCAGGAATGTAGTTTGGTGGTTTGGTTTTTTTCCCTGCCACTAAAATACTGGGTTTAATCACTGTTCCTTTCTAGGGTGCAGTGTTGCTACAGTTCAGCAACAGTTGCTTCCTCAAACAGATCCTTTGAGACAGGACTGAACAGTGATACTTTATAGATTCATATATAATGAAACATTAATCCTAGGGTGCTGTGTCTGCTCGTCTGGGTTCAGTGGGAACCCAGCTCATTGTGCTCTTTGGAGATGTATGGAAAGAGATTTTTTTTCTTTCTGGCTGCACTAAAATATAAAGAAATGTTGCAAAAGCCAGTTTCCACTAGATGGCATTGGAACCATGCATGGTGGCCAAACCCCTGAGCTGTCACTCCACCCCCCTCTCTGCCTCTTTTTTCTTTTTTTTTTCTTTTTTTCTTTTTTTTTCTTTTTTTTCTTTTTTTTTTTCTTTTCTTTTTTCTTTTTTACTGGGCTGAAAATGTAATTTGCTAGAACTTGGAGCACTGGTTACTTCAGAGGTGAAGTTATTAAAACATTTCAATTTGTATTCCTGAAACCCTTCAAATAAGTCATGTTTCTGCTCAAGGAAGACCACTGTGGTGTAGCAAGGAGGCTGTTACCTCATCTGAAGTAAAGATTTCAGGTCCTAGTGGAAAATAACCAAAAAATTCAGGTGACAAGGCAGGTTTGCCTGACAGTGAATGACACTGGCTTTGTAACTGGAGCTTGTGAGCCAGGCAAGCTGCTTGCCTCTCCTAGCAATTAATCTAAATGTGGAAAGGAGAGAAGCGAAACTGTGGAAAGCCATATGCATCAGGTCACTTCAGTAATAAAACACGTTTTTTGGAAGGGGAAAATACCAAGCTGAAGCTATTACTAATCCTGAAAGGGAGGAATTGAGCATCTTGTGTAGCATCTAACTGCCTTGCTAGAGAAAGGGGGGTATGGATAGATGGAGGTCCTGAAATGAAACATAAATTCTGAAGATGCTGCTGGGCTAGAAGCGATGCATCTGCAATGTGTGGTCTTTCAAGGGGTTGGGAAGGTTTAGTTTGCAAAGAGATTAGTATATCGCTGCAATGTGTGCTGATGATCCAGCTGTCAGGCTGCCTAGAAGCTTTCTGCAGACCTCTGCTAATGTGCTGCGGAGTCCAAAGCTACAGCACTGCCTTGAAGCTTGGAGACAAGGGTCATAAACTTACAGGAGATTTATGTTGCATTTTTGGCAAGATGCTGGTCGGTACATCTCCTCAGGCATATCGAGGCGAGCTTTGCAAGCGTGGTCAGTGCAAAGAGCAGAGAGTAAGGGTTTCCTCTGTGCCTGGGGGACTGTCACCTCCTGGTCTTCCCTCGCAGGCATATTGTCCTTCCACTGAAGCTTTTGCTGAGAGTCCCCCGGTGAGACTTTGACCTGTTGGTAACAGTAAAACCTCATTATTTCAGCTGGGGTGGGCAGTTTCTCTGCTCTGACTTCTGTCATGGGAAACCGGGCAAAAATACTGTCCCCCTTGAACCCCCCTGTAGCAGGCTGGTGTCTCTCCTCTTGGCTTGAATTACTCTGGCTGAGCCCTTGTGCTGCTTTTTCCTTTTCCGCCCTTGCAGAGCTGCATGGTTGCACTCATGAATCCCTGTGTGGGGTCCTTCCTCTGGGCACCTCTGCCTTTCCTGAGCCTGGATTACTAAACCTCCTGAAACTCAGCAACTTGGAGACCAGAGCCTTAAGAGCAGTTCTTATCTAGGTCATGACATTATCCACGTGTGCCTTGTAAATTATTTAGTGCAGCTTGTAATACACACCACATGCATTCCCCCTGTGTACCTGGAGGGCACATGAAACTGGAAGACGAACATCCACTTGTGCCAGTGAGTCTGCAGAACAGATTTCGTCTGCCTTTTGGGTCCGCAGCTCTCTGAGTATCTTTCCTTGCTGCAGTCATGTCTGTAGGATCTGAACAAACCCCCTGTTTAAAAAAGAAAATGTCTGTGTACGTGCATGTGTGAATGAGTTGTTTTGAATCATCTTCTGGGAGCAGATGAAAACAAACACCCCCTGCAAGTTATTAATTGGTGACTTTGTTGTTTGCCTGGAAGCTGCCTTCATTTGAGGCTTGCTTGCTCAGAAAGATCTTCCATTCGTTGCTGAGCTTAATTGAACTTTCTGGTGTCTGCTCTCTGCAGGTCAGATGCAGAAACCTTTTGAAGATGCCTCATTTGCGCTGAGAGCTGGCGAGATGAGCGGACCAGTTTTCACAGAATCAGGGATCCACATCATCCTACGCACAGAGTGAAGTGCCTTGGTGACATGTAGAAAGGAAAGGGCGAAGGGAAGAAAGGAAAAAAAACAAAACCTACTCCAACCCTGCACTCTCCCAGATGAACTTCATATCCAGTTTAAAAAAAAAAAAAAGCTCATTTCATATCTCAATATCTTCTGTGGCACCTGACACAATGTTTTTCACCTGCAGAGATGCATGGTTAGCCAAGGGTGAGAACACAATCAAAATAAGACAGTAGCATCTTTCATAAGCAGAGAGAATGTTAAAAACAACATTTCTGGCATGCCACAGCTGCTTGAGTTATATTGACATGTCTCCTAAGCTGAGGAACTGTCAATGCTAAAGGTCGCACTTCAGTGCTTCCCACGTCCACCCTGTTAGAGACACAGAGTATTTAATGCAGCGCAGCACTGATGATGGCGAAGCTGACTTGTGAACTCTGGTGCTATGACGGAATGAACTCCCCAACCCTCTGCATGTTCGTTTAAACACATTTTAACCTGAATGAACGGAATTTGCTCTGCAGTCCAGTCCATTGGTTTGTAGAACTGATTTACTAAAGCCATTCATAAATTGACCGTAAGATACCAAACGATGAGCCGGCTTAGCATGGGGCACCCCTCCCTCGGTGTCCGTCCGTAGCTTCCCTTAATGCAGCTGTCTCGGCGAGGATCGTCCCTCTGTCCCGTCACGCAGTGGCACCAGGAGCTCTCTCTGCTCCTGCCATTGCTTTGACTCTAAAACTTGAAGATGCCTTTTGGTTCTGATTACAAACGAGAGAGGCTAACGGCCAGTAGTTCCCACTGCAGGAAGATCAGTAGCCAGCCTGAGCTGTGTAGCGGTACGTAGGATGCTGTGTGCTTCCCATTCCAGCCTGGAGTCACTCCATTATTTAGACACGACAGTGCCATTCTGTAGGGCGGACTGTATTGTGGATTTTCAGTTTTAGCTAGAAGGCTGTTTTTTTTTCTCAAGCTCCTCTCGATCCACTTGTGGTTTAAACACTGTAAGTCATTGTTTTCCAGTTACACTGCATTGCTTATGTTTAGCGAAATAAAAACGAAAAAAAAAAAATAAATCCCAGCTTTGGTCCAATGCAAACCAGCTGTATAGTTCCAGTTCTCTTAAGCAGAAAATAAAGCCCTCTCCAATTAAACATTTCAAGAGCTCTGGTATTGATTATTTCTCCTCCTTTGCCTGTAGAGATCTTGTTGCTTCTATTAGAACAAACAAAAACCTCTGCAGTATGTGCTGAGTTGGCTCTTGCTGTTGGTTTTTTTTTTAAATCCTGAAATGGAAACGTGGCTTGCGTGGTATTAAGAAAAACTTCTCCAAATTTGTCTTAAGCTATAAGCTAATATTCTTTATTTTCTTCTGGCGCTGGGTTCTCCTGCTTTGCATTGAGTCGCAATTTCTTAAGAATTGTTTAAATCCTGGTATGAGGTATTACTTCAGATAAGGTGAAACTGGTACTTCTAGTGCAATTTAATAACTACTTCCTACCTCTCCTCAGTTCTGCAAATGTGGGTGTTGGTGTTCCATTTGTGGTATGAAATCAGCCATTACAGAGAGTGGCTCCTCAGTGTGTTGTTTGGATTTTTTTTCCTAAAAACTCTCATCTTAGAGCTGGGGAAAGGCAACATCTCCTATGTACTCTCTCCAATTACTGTGACCACCAAAACCAAACATCTGAATATCACTTGCAGTTCTGCTTTTTGCTGGTTATGCTGGGGAGATGGAAGGCTCTTGCGCATCAGATAAAAGTTGGTTTCCATAGCTACACATTGATTTCAAAAAGAAAAAAAAAAAGAAAAGTACCCAGCTCAGGGTGACAAGCAGGTGAGAGCTTCAAAAAGAAAAATTACCTCAAATAACTGTGTGGTATCATGAAAGCAGGATCAAAGGTAAATAAAGGCAAGCAGAGATGTCATCTCTGTCTGGAAATGCGGTAATACAATAAAAGCAGCGGCAGCCAAGTGTCTTTCTGTGCCTGCAGTGGTTTTGCTTTCCAGCCGTCATTCCTGCTGCACCGAGATGATCCCAGTACCGGGTTCAGATCTTCATCAGAAGGTGGGAAGCACGGTGGGGATCGCCTCTGACCACAAGTAAAAGGTTGATGAGATAGCCGTGAGAGAAAGAGAAGGTGGAGAATTTTGGGGTGGGGGTTAAGATGCTACCAGGGGTTTTCTGGTATTGTCATAGGCAGCGGGTTTGTAATGGGCGAAGACCTCGCAGCAGCAAGCTGTGGGGCTGCATGAAAAGGTGCTGGCTTCTAAAAACTGCTTGCTGACAGTTGGGGTTGATGTTTAGGATATTTACTACAGCTGAAAGCATCCTAAAGCATAACAGTTCTGGGGCTCTGTGCTGTACGTTGGGGTCCGAGCAACCACCCAGGGACGAATAAATGCCCTTGGGACATCCTGCCAGTGTTGCTCAAGGACACGATTTCAAAACAAAATAAGCTTCTACCAAAGTAATCTGGGGAGAGTTAGTTCTGTAACAGGGAGGATCTGTTGATCTGATCTTTTAAGACTCAGTTGCATGTTTCAATAACTAAAACATTTTTCTACTGTTTTTTATAGAGGAATGTTGTTATGAGCAGATAAAGTCCCAGCCTCAAAGGCCAGTTAACCAACTACAGCTATCTTTAATTTTAAAACCACGTAGTAAGTAGGCTTAGTGGCCCTCGGGTCTCAGCGTTGTTGTGAATCGGCCATATCCAGCCCTGCGCTGTGCCGAGGAGAGCTCTTCTGTGGTGCTGGGCAGCGGCACATCGTTAGCAGCGATGCTCTTTTGGCTTAGCCCATCCGTCTCCCGGCGGTGAGACCTTGCCGAAACACTCAGCAGAGCGAGCGCGGGGAGGATGGGAGCTTCTCCCGAGGCTTCCACTCGCAGCTTTAGTGTCGGTCGCCCCGGGATTTGGGTTCAGCGCCGCTCAGGAACCAGCGCGCAGGGGTCCTGGGTCCCGTTTCTCTCTTTGCAGAGGTCGTAAACTACGAGCTGCTTCAGTCTCCTGCCGTTTCCCCAGGGAAGAGGCGCTTGTTGCTGCGCTCGGTGAGCATCTGTGATATAGTAACCTGATTTGGCATGCCGTTACGGCCTGGATTCAGGTCCCTTCCTGGTACCGTTCCTGGGTGAGATACGGAGCAGCACGGCTCCATCCAGCCCCATTCCTGCAGGGAACCTTGGCTCGGCACTCCGAGCGAGTGTCAGTCTTTGGACTCCGTCGCTGGAGCGGTGACACTAACAGTAACCGCTTCTGACTGTATCGTGTTTGAAGCCTTCACTTCTCCAGAAGGATCATTTAAGGGATTTCTTCTGGTTTCTCTCCAGGGCCTGAGGAAGAGGCTGTCACATCCCAGGAGATCAGGAGCCGGGTTGGAGGCAGGTCTGGGGCTGTCGCAAGAGAGGGTTGCTTTTCTCCAGCTCTCTCGTGTGCACTATCGAGGAAGCTGAAGGCAAGAGGCAGGGAAGGGGTAGCCCCCCTTGCCCGTGCTCCTACCCCAAGACCAGGCTCAAGACTTATTTTTCTGCCTGCGAAATCTGCGGTACATTATGCACGCCCCGCGGAGAGGGCAGCCTGTGCTGGCTGGCTATCGTCGTGCTGCAGGAGATTGCATCCATCTCTGTCAAGCGCCGTTATTAAGGCAGGGCTGCGAGACTCCGGACTCAGGCTGGTGACGCAGCAGCTTCCCACTCCCAGCCCTGGAAAGGAGCCTGGGGAGGGAATTGGAGCCATGTCAGAGTCCCGTTTAAAAATGCATCTCTCTCACCTATGGGGAGGTATATATATGCTGGTGTGCATGGATGTAGGGGAGACAGGGAAGCTCGTATGCACAGCCTGCTCTTTAGGGGCTGCGGCGGAGGTGCTGGGGCCCCGTGTGGAAAAATGAGCAGTTCTTGTGCTCAGAAGGACACACAGAATGCTCACGGTTGGCATTTCTGCCCCAAAAGAAATCACAAGATTTTTTTTTTTGGGGGGGGGGGAAGCTTCCTGGGTGCACTGTGGAGCAGGGAGCAATATTTTGGTTAATGACCGAAGTCCTGATGTGGCTAAATTGAACGGTGGGGTTGGGATGAGGTTCTGGTGGTGTTCGTGTGAAGGGAGAGGAGGTTCAAGTGGTGTTTGTTGGGAGTGTTCCCGAGTGGTTCAATCCCAGCATGTTAGTTTTTACAAAGGCTTTGCAGAAATTGTGTTTTCTGGGAAATACAACAGAAATTATCCACGGTCTGCCCAAGGAAGTATCTTTATGAGACCCAGAGTAGAGTAGATGGAGAAGCAGCCGTTGCATGGCTGAGGGTCCGGCCCTGCTCCTGGAAAGAGTGGGGTCTCCATGGACCAAAGCAGCAGCACCCAAGTCAGGACCCTTGGGTCCCATCCGTGCCTTGGGGGCTTTGCGGTGGTCTCTTTCCCTTCGGTCCGGATGAATCGCTGCCAGTCCCTTGCCCATGGATGTGCTCCATGCCAAACAGCAGCCAGCCAGCACCATCCTGGCAGCCTCTGTGAGTTTTCTTTTCCACAGCCAGGCTACGCTGCTGTTTGCTTGCAGGTGTAGCCTCTCTGCCTTCCACGGGATACGTGAGAGTTCTCCTCCAGGCACTAGGAACTGGGATCCAGAAGGGCACATGGACACACCGGAGTGGGTTTATTTAACGCTCCCATTTCTACCTGTCAAAAAGCGAAGGAGCGCTTAGTGGCTCTGCTGGGGAATGCAATTATTTTTTGGGGCTCCATCTAATCCCTGTTACTGAATTTCTTGATCCTTCAGATCCTTCTCTGCAGGGAACTCACAACTGCAGCAAAATCCCATTTGCACAGCCCTATCTTTGCATCGGTGGAAGCCCGCTCCGCCCCTCTGTCACGCCACCCCGATGTCACTTTGCATTCAATTAACATTCAAGCTAAGTTTCCTAACTAATCCCTTCTTTTAAGATTGCTGCTTGCTCTCTCCTGGCACCAAACGCTTTTATCGCTTACCCTGACAGAGGTGATGGCACAGAAGGACTTTTGGGGGAGGCAAAGGTTGGCTCGGAGAGCCCAGCCAAGGCTGGAGCCTGCGTCTCCGGGACCTGCTGGTACTTGGGCTGGGACGATGGCTGGTATCTACGCTATTAGGTGAGCCGTAGCTGTCGCAGATGAAGGAACGTGTTGCTCAGATTGCAAATATTCCAGGAAGGAGCAATATCCCTGGTGAAGACGTTTGCTGCTGTGGGTTCGGAGGGTGCCTGGACCTCTAGATGTAGCTCTTGAGCTGTTGTACAAAGATGGAACTCGACGCATCTCCCCAACCCGCCCCCCCACACTCCCTGCAGGGCCATTTTGTGCGAGCTGCCTCTCAGCGTGGCATCTGCCCAGGGACTGTCTTTTGCGTCCAATAGTTCTGCAAACATAACCTTAATTGGATCATCAACTGGATCTAATTTGCCGAGTTTTCCCCTCTCCCCACCCCCTGCTTCATTACGGGTCTGGGCAAGCGAGCGGCGTGCACGGCACTGCCAGCTGCGGGAGAGCTGCTGGCAGCTTCCAAGGACGACACTGGAGCATTTAGCTCTGCTGTAATGAACTTTCCTGCTAATTATTTTTAGGCACTCCCAGCTTAAATAAGAGCCATCGTTCCCTGCCGTGGCCTGGCTGGAAGGGGCTGGGCTGCTGCGTCTCTGCGGTGCAGGACTGAGCTTGCCTTGGTGCAGCCAGGAGGGTTTGGGGAAGGAAACGATGGTTTGTGCGAGCTTCTTCCTCAGGAGAGAACAGGGATGGGTTATTTCTTTCTTTTATATTTTTTTTTCCTGTATTTTAGCACGAAGTCCTTTTACTGAGCCTGGATGGGCTTGGAGGGTGCTAACGTGTTTGCAAACTCCTGCTGCAGGGTCCGGAGCCGTGCTTGCAAGGGAAGGGTCCTGCTGGAAAGCCCCGTGCACGGCAAAGAAGCGTTAGGGTGCCGGGTTTGCCTTGAACCTACCCAGGCTCTTTGTGGGTGCTGCACCCATGAGGGCATGAGCCCAGCAGCACCTTGCAGTTCCTTTTTGCTGCAGCACCCAGCAGCGTGGCAAGCTCGGGAGGCTTTCCAGCCACAGGGCAAGCGCAGGAGGAATTGGGCCAGTTTACTTTCCTGAGATAGCTCTGAAAGGCAGATGGACCTCGTGGTCGGGGTCCCAGGACACGGAGGGTCCCTTTCCAGCTGGGCTTGTGACTTTGCTTCTCTTTTTGCCCCAGTTCTCCGCTGCTTTCAGCAGGATACCTATACCTTAGGGAGCTGCCCCGTGCATCGGGGATGTTTTTCTTCAGGATATTTGTCTTGATGCTGCAGCTTTACCCCCATAATAAAATATCCACAGTGAGGCTGGGCTGTGCCGGGTGCTTTCCGTTCTTCTGCGATGGTGAATTATTAGAGAGCAAGCCAGTTGTAGGAGCTCCCGTGTGCTTGGAGACCAAAGCAGGGAAGAGAAATTTTGGCTTGGCAATACGGCTGAGGCTGAATTCCTCCGGGCATCTGCCACCTCTGATCTTTGCCCACGGGAGCAGTGGGGACGGCACCTGAGCAGGGACCCTGGGGTGCTGTGTGCCTCCCAGCTGCTCTATAATAGATGGGGGAGCATGATTTATTCATGTTCACCAGCACTGGCTAGTATTTAGGTCATTATTTCCATGAAAGGTCTCAAAGAACATTTAAATGTGACAAAGACTCCGATGGCCTTCGCTTCAGCTGAGCGAGGTCTCCTCGTCCCCCCGTCGCTGCTCCTGCCTTTCCCTCTTCATCTGGAAACTTGGGCATGTCTGGCTCGTGGGTTGGCAGTCCTTGTCCTGACAACAGCCCCCATGGGTGATTATAAAGTGCCTTTTGTTCTTGCTAGGTCACAAAACTTGCCAACTTTGCTTTTAAATGTTGGGTGGTTTTTTTTTGTTTTGTTTTGTTTTTTTTTAAGCAGCTGCCTTTCTGTATGTAGTTCTGCTTCCAATGGGACATAAGCGGGGAAATACTGATGAGCGATCATTACCCTAATTCTTCTGATCCAACCCCTGGTTGCTTTAATGGTGGAAAAAGGAAGGGCAGCAGGCATACACCCCTCACGGGCTCTGTGCTGCTCTCAGCCAGGCTTGGACCTCAGCTGCTGGGGATGGCTTCCATCTCCAGCCCTTTTCCTGCCATAAAGCCCCAACTCCACACCGGTGGCGGCTGTTACCGAAGGGGAGAGGTGCTGGACAGGCCTGTCTGGCTATGGTGCTGGTAAATCCCGTGGCAGTGCCGAGGTAAAGCCTGCTGCTGCCAGGCAGCTCTGGCTGCCCGTCCGAGGGAATTTCCTTTCCTGGTGTTGGAAACTTGGCTCCCAGGTATGGCAGGACCCAGTGCTTGTGCTGGGATGTAGGGGGAAGGCACTGGGATGGAGGAGAAAGGTGCTGGGATGGAGGAGGAATGCACTGGGATGGAGTGGGAATGCAGCACTGGAATGGAGGGGGAAGGCGCTGGGATGGAGTGGGAAGGCGGCACTGGGATGGAGGAGGAAGGCGCTGGGATGGAGTGGGAAGGTGCTGGGATGGAGGAGGAAGGCACTGGGATGGAGGGGGAAGGCGCTGGGATGGGGAGGAAAGCACTGGGATGGAGGAGGAAGGTGCTGGGATGGAGGGGAGGCCAGGGAAGAAGGGCAAGTGGTGCCTGGCTCCCATGCTGGGTTCTTGTGGAGCAGAGCCGGCGCGCCAGGCTGCTCGTGCCAGAGCGAAGGAAGGGCTCGGCTACCGGAATTAAACCTTCTTCTTACAAAAGGGGGATGCTGTCCTGAAGGTTTGGCTTCCGTACTGTTCGGGCACAGGCACCAGCTGGGCTCTGCTGGTCCCTGTCCCCGTGTCCTGTCCCTGGTGGGAGCTGCTCCGCGTTCCCTCCTGGAAGCGAGCCAGCCGCGGCAGGCGAAGCATCAGCAGGGAAACAGCTCTCGGATGCGGGACCAGCTTGGAGGTGTCCAGGAAAGGAGCTGCCTGCTGCTCTTCCCCTCTGCAGCGCGGAACAACACGGTCCTCTTCGTGACGGATAAGTTATAAATTTTTCCAGCTTCCAGCAGATTTTTCCTGGTGGGTTGTTTGCTTATTTTTCCTTACTCTTAAAGCACCGGCTGTAATGATTAATCACCGCTTGCTCTGCACATTACACTTCCTCATCAGCCCCAGCGACTTGACAAGAGTGATGGGAGCTGCAGAACGTCCAGAGTCGGAGCTCAGCCCGTTTCGCTTTTCACTGAGCCAATTAGTGCCTGGTTTTATGGTTTTCAGTTGGCCCATTAAACCTGCTACCTTCAAACAAATATTTCAAAATCTACAGCAATGAAAAAGCACACTGAGAAGGATCTTTCTCTTTTTTTTGGGGGGGGGTGGGGGGGGTGGAGACTCTTCCTGCCTCTCTGCCTGGTGTGAAATCCTTCTGTGAGGGGTCCCCACGTCTCTTGAGTCCAGTAGAGAAAAGCCAGGGTGAGATGGAAGGACTGGAAGCTTAAGCAAGAGAAATGCGATGTAGAGATGGTTTGCATGGGGTGCTGGACCAGTTAATAAGGGATGTGCCCCCCCCAGTCTGGTGTTAGACAAACTGAGACCAGAAGTAAGGGGGGAATATTTTTTGATTTTTAATTATTTTTTTAGATCATACGAGTAACAAAACATAGAAATAGCTGACCAAAGGCCAAGGTGGGTCTTCCATGCGTTAGCAGCTGCGCGTTTCCTTCTCAAATATCCATCCTAGCTCACCCGGTGGCTGTTGATGAGACTGGCTGGGTAATTGCGCTGGGTCTGTGCTGGAGCAGGGAGATGTGACGGCATCCGCTGGCTTTGAAGTCCGTGAAACCGCCTGGAGGTTTGCACCTTGCTGGCCTTTGGGGAGATAAATAAGGAGCCGTTTAAACCCTCTGCTCCTCATCCCTTAGAGATGAGCAGCGGGAACTTTCCCTCAGCTGCTTTTGCTCCAACAAACCCAGTGTGGCGGGGCTGGCTTTTTGCTTGCTTGGATTAGTAGTCCCTGGGTGATGAACGGGGCTGTCGGAGCGGGGCTTTCTGCCTAGGTGCGCTTCGTGGCTCTCGGATGCAGGCATCATCCGGGGTTGTTCGCATCCACTGCTGCTTCTCTGGTTGGCAATCCACTTCTCTGTTTTCATCCCCAGAATGAATTGCAAGTGATGCTTTAGCTAGCTCAGGCTTGCATCAATGCTGTTGGGTTGGGTTGGTACACTAGCTGTATCTGACACGTGGGAGATGCTCAGCTGCTCGAGATCTTTGGGTCGTGTTGCTGGTCCCAGCCCCACGCCACCCCACGTCTCCGTGGGTGTTCAGCCCTCCCGTTGCTCTCTTCTGCTCTCCTTCCCTTCTGTCCTGACAGCAGAGCTGCCTTGCCATAATTTACTTATGTGCTTTAGTCACCGAGACCTTGTTTGCCTCCACTCAGCCAGTAGAGCTTGAAAATCCTATTACTTCTTTCTGCGTGCATGTGTCCCCGTGTCCCCCCCCCCAGTGCCTTGCTGTGGGTTTCTGCCCTATCGGTGCCCCCCACCCTCGGGGCTCATAACCCGGTCTGGTACCGTCAGCATTTTTATAGCGTCCTGGCACAGCTTCCCAGGGATGCGGAGATGTTATTAAGACGCAAATCCCGCAAAACTGGCGCAGGGCGTTTCAGCCCCCTTAACAAGCGAGGAGTAAATAAACCCGGGAGGGGTTGAGGGTGGGCGAGGAGGGGGGGAATGGTTTTCCCCCAACTGGCTGGGAGCAAAGGTGCCGGGGTCCCTTTTGAGCAGAGGGACGCAGCCCTCCGGACCCCCTTTACCACCCAGCCCAGCCCGGCAGGGAGCTGCCTACACCTGCCTGCAACCATCCCGCCCCAGCTGTAACCCTCGCTGATGCTCAGCTGCATCCCAAGACTCTGAGGTTTCCATGGCAACTCCCCGAGCATCCATGCTGCTGCTGCTGCTGCTGCTGCTGCTGCGGAGAGCTGTGGGGCCCTGCGCTGCCATTCCTCTGCCTGCCCTGCCTGTGCTCAGGGAGGGCTCAGCAGCTTGCCAACATACCCAAACGTTTGGGCATTATTTCTCTATTTTTTATTTATTGTGTATATTTATCTATATTTGCATATATAAATATATATTTGTACGTATTATACATATTTTATATATATTATTTATCTATTCTGTGCAATACAGGAAGGTGACAGGGGGGATTTTGGTTGCGACGCTTGGGTATCACGAGGATGCGATGCTCAAGGATATCCGAAGGTCCACAGCCGGCGGATCCAGAGACCAGGGCTTCGACGTGGCAGGGTGCCGTGCCTTTTGCATGAGTTGGCCCGGGTACTTCTGCGTGTTCAGGTGTGCGAGGGTGGGTGCGTGGCTCCGGCAAACCACGTGTGGGGTGATTTTGTGCACGTCTCGTTCCTGTCTGCGAGTCAGATCTCTAAACCCACCAGTGCCGTTAGGATGCTCGACCCGTCTCTGCTCCCTACCGGCTCTTCTGCCCCTTGTTGGAGATGATAAATAAGAAAGAGCTCGCAGCGAGCCTGCGGCGAGGCACCCGAGCCCTCTATTTGGAGCTGCGTGTGCGAACAGGACTCTGTTTGGCGCAAAAACTTGAAACCAGCCACCTGGCTTCACAGGCAGAGCCGAGGCCCTCTCCTGCTGAATGGCACTCAAAGGCAGATGATGACCATTATCCCAATCCATAGCAGCAAATGATGCATTTCCAGCCCTCCAAGTGCAGCCGCAATTAATCAGAGTCTATTTATGGCAGGCTATTCATCAAAAGGGAAGAAATCATCAACATTGTAATGGGAGGCTTTAATGTCCACACATTCAGAAGCAAATCTCGGCAAGCTGCTTCCAATCTGCGCAAACATCTCGCTGCCGTGGAGCGGGAATACATTTCCATATTAATGACCTGAGGGGCTTTTATTACTTCCAGGGAATGTGCTGCTAATGCAGAATGAGTGTGCTCGCTCCGTCAGGATGAGGCCCTGGCTGGGCAAAAGCAGCGTGGCTTTGAATTTAGGCAGGTGTCTTGGTGTCTTTGCCTGTCCCCTGCTGTTGTGTGAATTTAATGACTTTTCCGGAATGCCAGAGGTGTGTTTTCAACTTGGGCCATTGGTCTGGGTCACGATCTGATGACATTGACAACAACAAATGCGTAGATGGGGTAAAAAAAGTCACGATCTTCCTTCTCCGTTAATCCAGCAGCTCCCTCAGTTGAGTTGGTAGATGGATTTACCTGTTGGCTGGATCTGGACAGGAGTAACGTTGCTTATGAGGCTTCTGCTTCCTCACATCTCTCGGGAGGGAGAGCTGTTGTGCAAGGGGATGATTTATCTTAGAATCATAGAAGAGTTTGGGTTGGAAGGGACCTTTAAAGGTCATCTAGTCCAACCCCCCTGCAATAAGCAGGGATGTCTTCAACTAGATGGGGTTGCTTTTGGTGGTTTGCTTGTAGATCCTGATGTTCGAGGCAGGGGTGGAGAACCATGTTGCTTTCAGAGAAGACGCTGGTAGGTTTTGTGATCCCCAGGCTGTTTTGGCAGTAATGGTCCATTCCTCCCTACCCAGCGTCTCTAGTGGGTTATTTGGTAGGGAATCCCCTTCCCTCCTTGCTTTGTGCTGTTCAGTGGAGGCATCTGAGTCTCTGTAGTTTTCGACTCAATGAAGGGGGTAAAAATTCTTTGCTTCTTCTGCTTATTTATTATGCAGAGTGCTGAAAGAGCCAGAGCAGAAGGAAGGGGCCCCTTGTGCATGGATAACAAAATTACCCAGACATCAAGGCTTCCCACCAAGAGCACTTGCTGGCAAAAAAAGATCTTTTTTTATCCTTCTCCAGCAGTTGTAAATTTGCAAAGCAGAAGCCAGGTTGTGGCCCTTGGGGAAATCTTAATTTGAACAAAGCAGCTCTGATGATTTCTGGGGATGGACAGGGAAACCTGGGAATTACTTGAAAGCTTTGGGGCCAGGCGGGGTTTACATCTTCTGTGACACACAAGGCTAAAAACTGAATGTGCAGTGCAGAAAGGGGGTTAAGGCAGTGTCATGACCGTTGGGATGAACTAGTTCCCTCCTCTTCCTCTCCAACTTCCTCTCTTCTGGAGCATCCTTGCTGCTGGGACGTCTTTCCTAGGACCGTGTCTGTCTGCTCTTGCTCCCTTTTATCTTCACGGAAGCTTCTGCTCCTCTTTGCCAGGAGCTTGTGGCGAAGGAGAACGCTTTCAGGCCAAGCAGAAATCGGGTCCCGCTCAAAGATGCGGCTTTGCATGTTGGTTGTTTGGGGGCTGCTCTCCAGATGAGCGTTATCCAGAGACACCGTAGACCATCTGAGGAGCAGACGGAGACACTCTTCCAGCCGGGGTTTGTCTCACTGTGCTGCGTTGGAGCTGCCTGCGCATCAGCGGAGAGAAACCGGCACTTCCAGACAATCTGCCGAGCTTATGTGAGTGTCCTCAAGAGGACGTGGGACCTTACTCCTTCCTTAAACAAGCCTGTGGTCTCCTTTTGGACAGGCTACGCCTCCAGCAGGTCCTTGCGCAGTCCTGGTTTGACAGGACTTGATGTAGAAGCTAGCAGATGATTTACAGTCCTCACTGTCAATGATCCTGTCCAGCCTCCGCAGAGATCTTGTGTGGTGCTCGCTTCAAACTTTTTAATCAAGACACCAAGGTTTGGTGTGCGGTGAAGGGGGTCCCCACGGATGTGAAGGACGCTGAGGGTGAGACTGATGGCGTCTGCAGGGCTGAGGGGTTCAGGCAAAGCGAGGGATAAGCCCGATGGAGGTTTGCAGCCAGAGAAGCATCCTTCCCCTCTGCTCCCAGCTTTGTCCCCCTCGTATTGCCCGGCCGGGCAGCAGGACAGCTCGAGCTGTCCTCCAGGTCCTCCTCCACGGTGCTACGGGTGGGTGCAGAGTGGAGGGATGGACGGACAAAGCCAGATCTCGGGGCAGTTCAGCACAAGCCCAGCCTCTTCTCCTTCCTTCTCCCTGACTCCTTCCCGTGCTGTCCCCATCTACCCTTCCCCGCGGTCATCGTTCTCAACTGTCCTTGCTTCCAACCCACTTCCCACTGCTCGTTTCCACTCTTTGCTGCTGGGTTTGCTCCGTGGCCCCATCCCAGGCTCAATGGTATCACGATGGCTTTGGCACTCTCTGAATCGTCCTTAATCGGCTGCGGTTCGCTGCCTGGGATTGCAGATTGAAAGAGCAATTCTTTAATTTTATTTTTTTTTGGCTGCTGTTGCGCCAAACAGCAGGAACGCAATTAGCAGCAGCGTTAACGGAGCAATATGGAGCTGGTCCCCCTCTGCTACACCCTCCTGTGCTGCAGCTTACTTTCTCACCTCTCTCTCATTTCTCACTTTTAGCAGCAAAATAACCCAGTGAGTTGAGAGAGTGCATCCCCCCCACCCTCAAATCACATCTAAAGCCTTTATTTTGAAAGGCAGCCTGCTGTTAATCATTAATAAACCAGCCAGAGATGATGCTGGATTCCTAGAAGGCTTCTATTCATAACGAGCGTCGATTAGAAAACTTCATCCGATGAACGGATTGCACCGACAGCTCTTGGACACCATCTCTCTGCCGATCAGTGGAGCTCGGCGTAGGCACCGAGGAGCTTTTGGAGGAGCTGATATCTTCAGCCGGGTCTCTCGTCCGCTCCGGGCACTGTTAGTCCTGCTCCTCCCTGGAGCCGAGGGATGACGCTGGGAGCGCGTGTGGGTCCTGCTGGCTCCTGGGCACCCAGCTCTGTTCATCCGGACACTGTCCATCCGGATAATTAAGCCCTGTTTTAAAAATAACCTATGATGTGGCTGGCATTAGTGCTTTATTTCCATGATCTCTTTAAATATGTATCTTACCTCTGCCCGGTGAGAGACAGGAGAGCTCATTAGCTGCAAATCTGGTGCTAATTGCCTGATAGGGAAGGTGAGTCATTCCCAAGCTGTTCCTTACTCATTCGACCAGGGAACCAGCACCAGCCAAAACAAAATCCTGCCCTTTCAGTACTGCCGGGATGCGGTTGCAGGGTGGGCGAGCCTGGGTGGGTGGGTGGGGGGTCCTGGGGATATGTGGGTGCACACAAGTGCCTGTGCTTGCTCCGAGACCCTCAGGGTTTAAAGGCAAGTCCCTTTCCAGCAATGATGCTCACCTGGCTGGACTCTCCTGGGGGGGATGCTCGGGGGCATGGTGATCCCAGACCCACCTGGTCCTGGTGCAGGCTCAGGCAGAGCAGCCCGGCTGGAGTCAGAGCCTCCGAGTACCTGTTCTGCTATAAAAATATTCCCTCTTGTGGGTTATAAATAGTGCGAGATGTGACTGCAAGTGAAATCGCTTTTAATATCAAGTAATGAGAAGAGGAGGAATGCAGGCACTGCTGCTGGGTCAACCTGGATTTAGCTCTGAAATTAAACAGCCTTGGGGGATCCCAGGATAAATAATGGGTGAACAAATGTCTCTGAAGAGGAGAAAACATCAAGGCTGGGCTCGTAGACCAAGGCAAAGGGGCTCTGCTGGTCTGGCTGCCGTTTATGGAAACAGTTGGACCCTTTGAAGGGCAGCAGCTGGGTACCTGCCCCTAAACAGCTTAAAAATACGCCTTTATTAGCTGTGTCATGCTGCAAGGTGGCACGTGGGCTTGACCTGCGTGCCTTCCTCGGCATCGCTGGCCACCGGGCTGATGCTCGCAACACCCGGCTGGGCTCAGTGAAGGCAAAGTGTGGGCTGATCCTGCCTGGGGATGCTGGGGGTAAAGTCCTGCTGCCTGCATCGCCTGGGCTTGGGCTCCGTTGACGCCCAAGAACTCCTGAACTTGCAAGCTCAGGAAGAACCTTGAGCAAGCCAACGTCTTGTTTTCCATTTGGGGCTATTTTAATGCACTGACCAGGACTGCCCAAACCCCAACTCTAGCAACAAGGTGCAGAAAAACCATTGCAATGGCAGGGGAAGGTTTTGAGGGAGATGGATAGCATAAGAGCACCTCACGAAGGACCTGACACCAGGAAGGAAACAGTTGAGACTGTTTAGGTACCTTCTTCATCATCACATAGGAGCCAAGCGGTAGTTGTGAAGCCTCCAGGTGCAGGAGAAGCAAAACCAGAACAAAATAAAAGCCGGACACTTCATGTGACAAGCCACAAAATTTCGGCTGGGGACAAAAAGCAGCCAGAGGAAGTGAGGGCTTAATCACCTCAATCTGGAGATGACTTCATTATTATGGCTCTCATGGAAAACATCTATTCAAGGGCTAGACAAAAGGAACTGAGTATAATCAGGAGCCAGTGTGTTGAGCAGTGTTTCCCACACAAACAGCATCTTCAGAAATGAAAGAACAATTTAAAAAACAAAGGCATGGCAATTCTTCCAACTGATAAAGAGTCCAACAATAGCTATTTACCCACTAATGAACACACAAAACGGCTGTGAAGGGAATCTTAATGAGGAACGAGGAGGTGAAATCCTGTCCGGCAGTGCACGTCAGGAAATCTCGGTGCTCTGCAGCATCTGGAAAGAAGACGACTTCTGCGCCTGCTTCCGCTGGTCCCCTTTGGTGCCTCTAGAGAGTAATGGAGCAACATTGCACAGCGTGTTAAAGAAACGGGGGAGGAAAGTGCTCAGAATTACAGCTGTCTCCTTTACACCCAAATATTGCAAGCCCCTGCTGAGAAAATTAGTTGCCGTATAATTAACTCAGAATTATATTGGCAATAAATATGTAATTATATTTGTACTAGTATAGGCTGCTTGCGATTACAAATGGCATTTAGCAAAATAAATGAACCAGCAAAAAGTCCATCGGCATCCCGTAAAATGCCGGCTGGCATTTATTTTATTTTTAACTGATTTAGAGGAAGAAATGAAACACATGAAGACCATCCTTCGGCATCCCCGCATCTGGATGGGGGGAGAGAGACACTCCCAGTCTGTCAAGCCCAGGGAATGAGTGGTTCTGCGGCACGTTCTGTTCATCGAGCAGTAATTCAGCATCTGGGCATGATCCTCATGTTGGCTGGGCAGCAGCAGAGCCCTGGTTACTGGTGTCACGGAGCACCGTGCTGGTACCTGGACCAAGCTGCAAGGACTCTATGATCCAGGGGACAAGGCAGGACTGTTCTCGCGTTGCAAAAGTGGGATCCTGAGGACGATAGACCCAAGTTCTCCAGCAATCTGCACTGATGTGCCCTGCCTGGCTGCAGGATGCAGCAGCAAAGGCTCCTGCCAGCATCCCCGCATCCCCCCAACCCATGGGGCAGCTCAGCTGCTGTCTCTCACCATCCCTAAAAATACATTTTTCCTGGGAAAACCTGCCCAGGGGAGAAGGGATTTGAGGGCATCTTCCCCCAGCCGCTTCTGCAGGGGAATTTGGGGTGGGAAAAAGCCAAGTCTCACATTCCCTAAGCTCGCTTCATCCCTCCCAGGAGCCTGGTGCATTTTTACTTTTGCCTGGCTTTGCTGAAGATTGCAAGTCTTCAGAATTGGTTCAGCAATGGCGCTGGAAGGCAGCAGGACCCTTTGTGGGCTTCAGCAAAGCTCAGCAAAAGCCCAGCTGCCTTCCAGAGTACCTCAGGGCTTTCACTGGGCTTTGCCGATGCCCACATGGGTCCTTGGCCCCTCTGTTCTGGGCTGGGTGATGGGAAACCCTCCAGCTTCGTGCTCGAGTGCAGCCTTCCCCATAGGCTTCACCTTCATGGAGTAAACCCTGATGTCTGCAAGGAAACAGCTTTTTGGGCTTCCCCTCCTTCCCCGTGATAAGGGGAAATGGGAAAAGGGCAGGAAAGCGGATTGGGAGAAAAGCTGAGGAAAAAAAAAAGGTGAGAAAAGCTCTTTACCACCAGAGATCAGGGCTTTCCTGAGCTGCACTTCCCTCTTTTTAACCCCTCTCTGCTCCAGACCCCTTTGTTTCACAGGTTATTTCTCACTGCCAGCTAACGAAGGAGTTGAACCTACTCTGAACCCATAAGGTGCCACATCTTACACCTCTGGGAGCCTTCAGCATTAATTCAACCTGTAATTGAGATTTTTTTTTTTTCCAGCAGGACAAGCCACTCCATCCTCCTCCAGGTTGCACATGTCTGTTGCGGAGGTGATGCTCTGAGCAGTGAAAGCTTTCAGGGGGAGCATGGCTGCAAGCCTAGTCAGGCTCTCCTTGCTTTCAACCCCCTCCTTTTGAACGCAGAAGCTTTCTGGGAAGCAATTCTCCAGTGCTAGTGAAAAATACGCTTTCATCCAACAAATACCAGCCCCATCCATCCTGCTCTGACACGAGCTTTGGCCAGGAGAGGATGGATTGAGGGAGGTCTCCCCCAGCCCCCTCCGTACAACGCATGTTGCTTCTCTGTTTTGCTTGTAGCCTGAGGGCTTCCAGGCAGTTCTCAGGTATCTGAGGGATGCTCATGGAAAAATCATGTATGCACACATGCATGCATAAAGGCAATTCAGCATGGAAGGGGATTGAACATCCAGGCTGCTCAGAGCCAGCTCTATGGACTGCAGGGACCCTAATAAATAATATACACACATAAAACAGAGAGTCTTTGCCCCAAAGAGCTCACGGTTTTAATTACAGGATGCCTAGAGGTAATACGAGCGTGGAGGCTGTGTGTGTGTGTGCAAACACTGTGAGGCGTGCCAGCCCCTTCCCTATTCAACAGGGAGAGAGATGAGTTTAGGTATAAGTGGATCAGCTGCAAACTGACAAGTTAAATATACGTTTGTTAAAAAAACCCCACAACCCCAAGCAGGAAGGTGTCTGTTCGGGGAAATGAGCACTGCCTCCAAACATCTGCCTGGGAAGCTCCAGCAGTTGCAGAGGTAAACGCTGTGGTTGGGATAAGATGGGAAAAAAAAGGCTGGAGGTGATGGAGCCCAGGTGAAGGGGATGGGGCAAGCAGCAGCACTCTCCCCTCTCCATGGGCGCAGACATCCCCTGCAGCACAGTAAATATCTTTTTTGAGCTCCTTTCCTTGGGGAAATCAGGCCTGCGGATCCTCTACGCTCTGTCCCAGCCCTGCTCTGCTCTTTGCTTTAAGGGTTGCAGCTTCGTGCCAGGCAGCTACGAGTATTTCCAGCTGCTCCCCGTGCTCCTGCCTGGTGCAGGCAGGGACAACAGCTCTGCCTGGTTTTTCCCCTGCCAGCAGCCCAGAAGCCACATCAGTCACCACAAGCCCCCCCCCCCCCCCCCCGAGATGCCAAGCCAGGCTCCTCCATCGCTACAGCTCACCCCTTACCTCCAGCAACCGACTGGCATGGACCTGTCATCCCCCCCCCAAAAAAAAAAAAACCCAAAAAAACTCTGGCACCCCAGCTCAGCCTTGAGCCAGCCTGAAGCCTCAGGAAGAAACCTGCTGCTGCACAGTTTGGGGGTGCAGCCAGTCGGGGCGGGGGGTACAGCATAGACCCCTGCTCCCCAGTTTCATCCCAGTACAGGAGAGGGACTCATCTCAACTTCCCCCCACCCTGCAGCACATCAGGGACCCAGCTCCTGCTGTCATGGCAGCTAATTTTAGAGCTTATTTATTAACATTTTAACATGAAACGTGCATGAAATATTCACCCAGTGTGACAATGCATTTTATGGCAAGGGAAGCCTTAAATATTTAAGAGGTGTTTTGCAGTATCAGTGGCAGGAAGCATTTATGTCTGACTCACAGCACAGCACTACAATTTGAGCTCAGCTAATCCCTGCTGCGGGTTTTAGCTACGTGCCCCGTCTTTAGGGTGCTGGTTTGAGGTGGAGGGGGTCAAACCCCCCCTATTCTGCAGAGGGGAGTGAGATGGGGAGCTGCTTTTCTGCAGGAGGGTCTCTCCCAGGCTGCTTTTGCACAAGTCCTTTCCCCTCTTTGCTCTCACTCCCCCAGCTCAGCTACTGGCAGCCCAGCAAAGCCAGGGACAAAGCCCCGAGTTTAAGGCTGGCTTCACAGCCGAGGGACGAGCTGCGGTTTCGATGACCAGAAGCACCAGTCCAATTTTCTTTATTCCACATCTCAAGAGCACAGACACTCGAGCAGCAGCTAGGACACGCAGCTTAACAAGAACCTGCACAAACCGTGAAACTCCCCATACCCGATCCTATTAGGAGAGGCGTTTAGAAGGAGCCTAAGTTTTCTGAACAGGGATGACAGGTTGTAAAGCCCTTCAGAAGAGCCAGTTAGAAAAATAACCTTCCTGTGGATCAGAGTAAACCAGCACCATCTTCTGCTGTGGCAGGAGAATAATTTGTATTTAAAGCCACAAGATTAAGGAGGTGTCGAGCGGAGTTTTTAAGACCATTACAAGGCTGAGCCTGTCAAACCGCAGCCAGAGAGAAGCCAAGGTTTGGTCCAGCCACAATTCGGGGCTCCCCACCGATTTTAAGCCAAGTTTGGAGAGATACTCCCCGATCTCACCAGCGTCGGGAGTCCCCAGACGAGCAGCCACGAGGACGCGGTGGCGGCAGGCGGTTTGCCGTCAAGCAGCCGCTGGCTTGCCGGAGGAAGAGCTGCCGAACATCTCCTGGGAGGCGTAGGTCAGGTAGAGAAAGCCGTCCTCGTCCTTGTTGTCCCGGTACAGCTCCTGCATGGTGACGGCCATGTTCGGCAACCCTTTGTTGTTCGCCAGCAGGTAGAAGGTCTGGGAGGAGGTCAGGCAGAGCCGCGTCCTGCCAAGAGGAAGATGAAGGCAGCGTGCAAGCAACGCGGCCTTCGGGGAGGCCCCAGTTGTGGGAACACGGCGCTGGCTCAGATATTCAGTGGTTCCTCTCAAAGGGACAAAGCTTCGCCATCACCTCCCCCAGGTGCCAGCCACCCACCAGCACCCACAGGTACGAAGGTGGGTGCGAGGGCACGGCCGGCTGCTCCCCAAAACATCTGTAAGGGCCAAACCCCAGCCACAAGCTCTCACCTCCATCCATCCTGAACTGTGCTGCCAGGAGGTGTGGGTCCTTGGGAGGGATTTTAAGCAGAGCCCAGAGGTTTCAAATCAGCTGCAACAGTGCTGCTTGTTTGCAGGGCTGCTAATCACCTACCCCCAATTAGTGACTCACCTGTGCTGCAAGTCCCCAGGAAAAGAGCTAATTGTCACCTTTTATCCCAGCAAGGGTAGAGGAATCCTGCCGTGAGGCACCCCATGCATTGGCAGTCAAATCCTCTTTGCTAATTACAAAGGCTAATTGCATTAGGCTAAATCTAAACAGTTGCCCAGTTGAGCAGCCAAAAAGCTGTTTCCCAGGACCAGCTGTATCTAGACTGGGCTTTCGCACTGGTCTGGGGCTGTGGACCCCCCCACCGCTTGCCCAAAGCGAGCCTGGGGACCCTCTGTACCATTAACCACTTACCGCAGGGTGACAGCAAACTGGGACAGGGGCAGGTCCTGGGACACCAGAAACTTGGTCCTGTTCAAGGGGGGCAAGGTTTTCTCCTTCTGGTAGCGTTCCACGACCACCTGCAGCGGGGAGAAGATGCTGGAGCGGGGAGACAGGGACTGGGAGGCTTTGGGACCACTCTGGCAGGGGTACCCAGAAAAGCAAAAAATGGAGCCATAAAGTCTTTAGCAAAGACTCTCACAGCTCGCCTTTCGGCATTGGTGGCCACAAAGAAAGTGGGGTGCAGACCTTACCGGGATCTTGTTGGGATATTTTATCCGTATCTCTGTCACTTCATGCATCCTGGTAGCTGCGGAAGAGAAAAGAAAGAGCAATAAGCGCAGCACAGCCCGTCACCACGTCCCTGCTCTGCTGCTCCCCTTATCCCCAGCAACGTACCGAGGCTTTTCCTCTGCTTGAAGGGGCGAGAGCCGCTGTCTCCTGGCTGCATCTTCTGGAAGGAGGAGATGGATCGAGGCACGGGCAGGATTTGTTTGCCCCTGAGCCCTGCCATGGGCAGCTGCTGCTGGCAGAGCTCCTAATATAGGCTCATCCTGCCCCACCTGGGCTGGGGTGCTCAGCAGGGTGCTGGGCTCTGCTGGGATGGATGGATGGATGGAGCGGAGCTGGGGATTTGCTCCTCACGGATATTTTAGGGAGCAGCTGGCCATGCCCTACCACCCAACCTCACGCCTGTGGGTGCTGTGGGGTGACCAGCACCGGAGGTCCGTGATGCTGAAGCCTGGTCCCATCAGAAGGGACGAGTGATTTAAAGTCCTTAATTGTCCCCCAGGACCCGTGCTTTGATTAACAAAGGGGATTATCTTCCCTGGGAGAGGACTGGGCACGGCAGAACCGCTGCCAGCCCAGCATCCCCTCCGCATGCCCCGGCAGCCCGCAAAGGCGCTTTTATTTTCTCCGAGAGCCGGTGTGCTGGGAATTATCGCTTCCCCCGCTCCATCCGAAGGGCCCTGGACCCTGGACGCCCTCCCTACACCCCCATGGGACCCCCACGTGCCCCCCAAGAACCCCTATGTCCCCCACATGCCCCAGGCGCAGAAGCCGGGCGAATGAAGGATTAGAGAATGTGGATTAGATAATAATTGATGCTCCGAGGCGGTTATCGCAGCCGGCAGTAATTCTCCGCTCAGCAAGTGGCTGCCGATGGAGTCGCTGATGGAGGAGGGAGTCTGGGGGCATTTACCCCCCCGCCCTGTCCCTCTCTGCCCCGGGAGGTGGGAGGTGAGGGATAACATCCTGCCCCGGCACATCAATCCCACCCGGAGCAGGACCCGGTTGCGGGCGCTGCCGCTACCCGGCAAATATCGGCATGCGTTATCCTGACAGTTTAATTCTTGCGCTATCTCTGTTTTGATTTAACGAGGGGCTTGTGTCAGGTGGGATCCATAAAGCTGCCGAGAAGCCGGCTCATTCGCATGCTGCAGGTATTTTTCATGCAATGCCAATTCCCTGGGTCAGGAGAGAGGCGGCTTTTGAAAACAAATTAGACCCCATTATGCCAATTAGACCCCATTTGTCTTTTTCTTTCTTTCTTTTTTTTTCCCCCCCCCTTCATTTTTCTTCCAGAGCTGCTCATGCGTGCTCCACAGGCTCCCCCCCCGCCACCTCTGGAAAGGGAGGAGGCAAAAGCAGCCCAGCTCATTTAGACACACCAGAGCCTTAAATTACCCTTGTTTAAATAAGCTTTTTGGCATAACGGGTCCTTTTGGGCTGCAGCTGCTGGAGGAAGGAGATGGCTTAGGAAGGAGATGCTGCCTTTGGGAGCAGATGCACCTTGCTGAGCATCCCAGGCGCATCCCGGTCTCCGGCCGCCAGCGTTATCCTCGGAACAAGGTGAAATCCCGGCTGGGTTTGTCCCCACCTTGCACCGAGCACCTCAGCCGCTGCCCCGGCGTGTAACAGAGCACGGGCGGATCATCACCCTGGTTTTTTTTCCTGATGTTTCATATACATATTTAATATATTTTGCCATTGTGCAATGTACTAGTCTGTATTACTTTGCCATAAAAAAAAAAAATAAATCTCTCAGACGCACTCATCACTGGTTTGGAAAATTACATTAGCAATATATATTCCATCTGTGTAGCGAGTTAAGCCATTATAAATTTATAGCCCTAATAAATTTAATTCTGGAAAGTTTGCGTTGGATTTGAAGTGGAGTTTTGCAGGGGGGGGCATTTTCCTCCCAGGTGATTTCTTAACAATATACTGATAAATATTAAAGTGCCTCTCAATTTGCTAATAAAAGGAATCGATTACTGTTCACTGACTTAATTCTGCTTCCAGCCAAGTGCTAATAGCTTTGCTGTGAGCAGAAAAAGTTGTGAATTAAAAAAAAAAAAAATTTAAATCCCCATTTTAAATTAGTTCATTAATGGTGAGCATCTATTATTTATCGGTTTAATTTCCAACTATTGCTGCGGTACTGGGCTGGGCTCTGAAATCCCAGGTCGTCATGGAAATGTGATGCTTTCATTAGCATGAACTAATTAATTAAAGATGAAGGGAAATTGGTTTTCCTGATTTGGGGAGGGCGGGAGTTTTTTACATCCATGCTTTGTCCCTGGCATCATCCCCTCTGCTGAAATGGGGTTTGTATTTGCCAAATCGGAGCCGGGAGCCTCACATGGAGCATGAGCATCTGCGAGGAGCCCCCGAAGATTAATTTCCTTGGAGAGTAAATATCGCCAGAATAATCCAAATAAGATAAAATAAATTTAAAAAAAAAATAATGCAGGCACAGACCTGGGATATGGGAGGTAAAATTTATACCTCCAGCTTCCCCAGCTGCCGGCTTCGCCTGCGGGAAGCGGGATCTCATCTGTATTCCTGCCTGCCTGCTCCGGGCCCTCGCGGAGCAAATTTCAGCTGAAACTCATAAATAAATCCTCTTCTGCACAAGTTAAGTTTTATTCATAGCTCATTTTGTGATACACTGGAATAAAATAAAATTAAAAAAAAAATCCCCCTAGATTTATCTTTAATCTCACATTAAATATTAAAGTGGGAATCTCAGCCCCAGCCCGGGGCCATGCTGCCCCAGGGCTGTGGGTAGAGGAGCCCCAGCTGGGGGCGGGGGGCAACAGGAGAATTTTTTGGGGGTCTCTCACCCCCCCCTAGATTCTCAGAGGTCCCTGTTATCTTTGCTACGCAGCTGGGGGGATGTTCAGCCATACCCCCAGCACCCCTCAAACCTGCCCTGGGGTTTCCGCATTTCACTGTATACGTATAGCTGTAAGATATATAATGTATCTCTCTATGTTACAGGAATCTATATATATTATAGCTAATATGTATATAGTATGGCTAAGATTTCTCTATATTCTAGCTAATATGTATATATTATGGCTAAGATTTCTCTATATTCTAGCTAATATGTATATATTATGGCTAAGATTTCTATATTTTTTAGCTAATATGTATATATTATAGCTAAGATTTCTTTATTTTATAGCTAGTATGTATATATTATAGCTAGGATTTCTCTGTCTTATAGCTAATATGTATATCTTATAGCTAAGATTTCTGTATTTTATAGCTAACGTGTATATCTTATAGCTAAGATTTCTCTATACATTATAGATATCAAAATATATTATAGAGCAGATATCTCTAAGGAGGGTTGAGCCCTGCTCCCTGCTGCTGGTCCTCACCCGGCGAGGAACAGAGGATGCTACGAGCAAGCTAATAGACAGATTCTTCCAACAGCAGCAATTTGGCCCCGGGGAAGACCCCCAACCCATCAATTATCTCTGGCGAGGGGCCGACAAACGCATCCAGCACAGCGTCGCCGGTTGCCGGTGGATAATAAAGCCTGGGGAGCAGGCGGAGGGTCCCGAGGGCAGCGGGACGAGGGACTGAAGCCCAGCTTTTTGCTTTTCCGCGGCCTATTTTAGCAATGACAGCTCTACGCTCCCGCTGCTAACCGCTTCCCTTCCATAAATAAGCCTCAATTATTGAGCGCCCGCTGGTTTTTCGTTAGGGGGAAAGTCCCCGGTGGGCCCTGACGGGCGCAGCGGCTGCAAACACAACACTATGGCTCTGCAGTAAACATGATTAGTGCCGTATCCCCGGCTCGGGCAGGCGCGGGGGTGGATTTGCTGATGCTTTAATGACGAAGCGAGTTATTAACGGGAGGGCTGGTGCTTGGCGAGCCAGCAGACGGTTACCCGGGCTCAGACGAGGGGTCCCGCTGGGGTCCCACCCAGCCCACGCTGCTGGGGACATGGCACCGGGGTCCGTCGTAGCCCCTTTGGGGGGTTTCTCAGGAACCTGGGCACCCCGGGCGTTGGGAACACCCGAAATATTTTGGAAACCCTTTTTTTAACACCATCCAAAGGAACCGCAGCCACCAGCACCCTCCGGCTTGGGCGCTGCGTTCCCCCCCGCCGCCCCCCCCAGCTCCATCCCCAGCCAGGATCAGCGCTGAATAACCAATTCACCTCCCGTTAGGGCTGAGCCTTCGCAAGAATTACAATAAGCTGGAAAAACCCAGCCTGCAGGATGAGTGATTTTGGGCAGGGAGACAGGCTGTTTTCCAGAAGAGTTTCTACATGTGTAAGGTTATTAAGTGCCCTGGGTTATTTTTCTTTTTCCCACCTCCCCCCTTCCTTTTGTAGCCTAATAAATAGCAGCACAAAGGAAAAACACGTTGGTTTGGGTGTTGGTTTTTTTTTTCCCCAGCTGTAGGCACCAACCTAACGTGCCTCGAACAGCAGCTGCACTGCAGCACTCGCTGCATTGCCTCGGCGGGGACGGGGTCCGGTCCCGTCCCCGTCCCCATCCCCACGCAGGGTCCCCTCTAAGGACAGCCGAGGTGGAGGGGTGCAGGGAAGGTGACCAAGGTCCCTGCGTGGCAGTCAGTGGCAGTGCCCTCGTCCTGGTGAGCCTTTCCCCAAAGCTTTATCTCATCCCCGTCAATCTCCGTTACCGAGCCCGCTGGCTCAAGCGGTGCGGTGGCATTTTGGGGAGCTGAATCCAGCCTGGGTTTGAAGGTGGGGGGCAAGCGCCAGCACCAGGAGAGGGGAAGAAGTGGGAAGAGTCTTGGAGAGATGCTGCGGGGCAGGGCTCAAGGAGGGGGGTTTGGCTGCGGATGGTCACCCCTGCGGTCCCGTGTCGGCTGTGGGGCTGTCCCTGCGGTGAGGGACGCAGCATCTCTGGCACCGGGAATGATTAACCGTGGCATGAGGAGGCCGAGGTCCAGAGACCCTCTGTGGTGCCCGTTCCTGTGTGCCGGCACAGCTCTGTGCCGAGGGTTCACTGCGTGGGTGGGACACTTGTCTGGGATGGGGATAGGGATGGGATGGGGAAGGGATTGGGATGGGGATGGAATTGGGATGGGGAAGGGGTGGGATGGGGATGGGATGGGATGGGGATAGGGATGGGATGGGGATGGAATTAGGATGGGGATGTGATGGGATGGGGATGGGATGCATGCACTTTGGCTCCCAACCCCTTGCTGTTCCCTGCTCCCTTTGCACCACAGCAGCCAGCACCCCTCTGCGTGCCTCCTGCCATAGTCACCTACTGTCAGGGGAAAAAACCAAAAAAATACCCACCCCTCGCTCTGCTGGAAGCCACGGCATGAGAAATGAGCGCTCCTCGCAGGCGAGCAGCAGCCGTGCTGCAGGCTGAGCCCAGATTAATATCTCAGTCCACAGGTCGCTTGGATACAGCCTCTGCCGAGATGGGGAGCCTTGCTCAGGCACTAATTGCTAAATAATCACTGCAGGGGGTTTGCCAGCCGCTGCCCGGAACCGTCAGGTGTGTGGCTGCACATTGCACACCCCTCGCATGATGCAAAGACCTCCATCCTCCTCCTCCTCCTCCTCACCTGGCTTTGCTCAATAACCAGCCTCGCCGTGCCAAGCCGGGCGCCGGAGCAGTGCCTGCTCTTGGCCGCCGGCCCGCACGTCCTTCCCACAGCAAATTAAACTCCCTGCATGAGCGAGTCTCAAGCCACGGCGTGAAAAGTGGCCGGCGGGGTCTTGGCCGAGCAGCCCTTCACGTCCCGCTCGCTGGGGCTGGGGCAGAGCCGCTCCGGCCGGAGCTCGCAGCGTGGAGTTAATCGTCTTCCCGTGGTCACAGCCCGGCTGGGACGCAGGAACGAAGCTGGAAAACCAGGGATATGCTTCAGCAGGCGCAGCCTGAGCAGGGTGGGAGCCCAGCACCCAAACCCAGCAGCACCCTGATGTTCCTCCATCACCCAGCCGGCGCCGGGGCCGAGGTGTTTCCCCGAGCGCCTGGATGATGCTCTGCAGAAGGGGCATGCAGGGATCTTTCCCTCCCCCAGGACTTATGGATGCCCCCCTCCCCAGCCCAACAAGCCCATCGGCACGGTCAGGGGCGAGCCGAGCTTCCCAGCACCCCAAAACACGCTGCCATGGAGGGGGGGCTGCCGAGATCCAGCATCACCGCAGCCCTCCGAACCCGCTCCTCTTGCACACAAGCAGCTGATGGGATTAGCAGGGATTATCCTCTTGTTCCCCACTCCTCTCTCAAGAGGAGAATAAACGTGACAAGGTGCTTCCAGCTTCGATTTTATGCTCTCGACCCAAGCACCGGCTCCGCGATGCTGTCTCCGGGGCAGGGGTGGGCTCCAGGGCTGGACCGGACCCCCCCCCCACCCCTCCTTTCCCCTGCCCAAACCCTGCAAAGGTCCCGGAGCTGTGATGGGGAATCAGAAGGACTGATGTTTGGACTTTAACGCACCCTGTCTCCATCCCCATCCTGCCAGCATCCCCACGCAGCTCTCTACCCAGGTTTGGGGCGGGGGGGTGTCTCTGCTTGCAGGGTGTCATTCCCCCCCCCCGCCAATTTGCAAAGCATCTCGCAGGGCGCAAGCTGACACGTAGCCCTGGGAAGCGCAGCTCTGCAACTTGATTTTTACAGGACCATTTTAAGCTTTGTAACGCCTGATCATGCCCATGGGAGGCTGCCTGCCGAGCCCTGCATCCCCTCCGCCTCGTCCAGCCCCGTGTGTCCCTCCATCCCTCTGTCCCCTTCCACCCCGTCTCCTCCATCCCTTCCGCATCTCCTCCATCCCTTCCATCCCCCCCACATCTCCTCCATCCCTCCTCACCCCTGGGGAAGAGGTTCCCGCTCTCCCCCAGGGCCAGGATCCTGCTGCCCCAGCCTCGTTGGGGGCTCATTTTGGGGCAAGCCACCCACGCAGGGTCCGCTCCCCACCTTGCAGGGTCTGCTCCCCCCTCGCTCGCCGCAGCTGCGCTATAATTTCCCTTCCTTTCCTCCTCGCCTTGCCCAGCTCTGCTGTAATTTCCCCAGCGCCCGCACCCGCATGCATTAAACATGCCCATAAACAACATCGCTGGCTGCCGGCGCACATCTGGAGGAGAGGGCTGGAGATTACAGCCGGCTCCTGGCATCCGCCGGCAGAGGGGATGCAGGAAAAGGCGGGGGGGGAAACCAAGCCATTGAGTGACAAATAATAATTTTTTAAAAATTTGGGGGAAAAAAAAAATCAGCACAAGCCCCATCAAATGTCAAAGAGACTGTTTTTATTTGCCATCAAAATAAAGATGTAAATTGAAAAAAAAAAAATAACCCCAAAAAACAACCGAGGTCAGCTCAAATGAAGGCAGAAGAGATCCATGCGCCATGAACCGCGGGAAGAAACCAAAGAAATTTTAAAAAGTAATCAAAGAGGAGGAGGAGGAAGGCTCCATCCCCTCGAGAGAATGGCCAAGGCTGAAGTGTAGAAAAATAAAGAGCTGGGGAAGGGAGAGCAGAGGAGTCCGGCACGGGGTCACAGCTCGCCCGACGTCTTTATGACGTGGAAGAGCGTGACGTTGTAGATGACCTGGTGGCCGTTGTTCCAGGTGTAGAGCACCCTCTCCCGCGGGTTGTAGTCCAGCATGGATATGTGGGAATACTGGTTGTGGAAGGGAATATCCGTGTATTCGTAGCTGGAAGTGTTTGTGTAGTAGGCAAAATAGATCTTGGCACCGGCAAGGTGGGAGTTGGTGACGTAGAGCGTGCCGCAGATCATGAAGGACTCTCCGGCGCTTCGTTTGGGGTAACCCGTGTCCCAGCTATGCAGGACTTCCAGCGTCTGGGGGTCCACCCGGCTCACCACGATGTTGCCGGCGTTTTGGTTGGTGGTGTAGACGGCCCACAGCCCGCTCTCGTCCACCATGAAGTCGATGTCGGAGAAACCACCCCAAGAGTAAGGGAAGGTGTTGTTGTAGCCGGCGCCGGCGAGGCTGCGCTGCACCAGGACGCTGCGGGAGCGAAAGTGGTACTTCACCGCGATGTTACTCTGGTATTTGTTGTAGTAGAGGGACCCGTTGAAGACCACGTGGCCGGTGCCGGCCCAGGGATGCGGCAGGAGATGCTGCACGAAGTTCTGTCCCGTCACGAAGTCATTCAAGGTCCGGAACTCCAAGACGCGGCGGCCCTTGTAGTAACCGTCCATGTACCACACCTGCAGCGGGATCAGGTTAGGGATGCCCGGCCGAAACGGGGACCCCCCACCCCCATCAAGATGGGCTCCCAGGACAGACGGACACGACCCACGTCCTGCGCGCCCCCCCCCGCCGCACATGCAGCCATTTACGCTGCTGCCACACGCCGGCACGCATTTTTCTCGCTTCCCCCCTTTCCATGTCTTTTTCTGCTCTTTCTGCAGATCAAATGCTTGGCTAATTTTTAATAAGAGGGCGTGCTTCGTTAGGAACACCCAGACTGACTGAGTTCCCAGCCTGCAGAGGCTCCAGGGAAGCTCCTGCCCAGCCTCCCGCCACGGCATCCCAGTTTCCTCTGTCGGCACTTGGCAGAGCTCCGGCAGAGGCAGCCACGCGCCCCTCGTGCGACGGAGCAGAGGGTTTGCACGCTGGCGAGCGTGCACCAGGGCACGGGCACCCCAGGCGGTGTGTACCCCGGGTGCAGGGGCACCGTGCAACCCAGGGAGCTTGCACCAAGACGCAGGGACCCCAGGCAGCATGCATCCCGGGGACGTGCATCCCGGGGACGTGCATCCCGTGGGGGCACAGCCAGGAGGGACGCAGCAGCACCAGCCAGGCAGGTTGCAGGGGACACGGTGCCCGAGGAGTGCTGAGGTTTTGCAAAAAAATTCAGAGCCAGACCGGCCAAGAGAGGAGCTGCCCTCCTGCAAAATTCACCTCTGCTTGGGCCTGGGAGGGTTTTGGGGAAAGACGCCCACAAAAGAGCCGCGCGGGAGCCGTGGGAAGCCCGAGCTGTGCCCCGACCCCATCGGCATGGGTGCCCGTGCCACTCACCCGGCTGTCAGCGCTGGGTGTCATCGTGTCGGTCATCCACGACCCGAAGCGGGATCCCGATGCTCGGATGGTGATGGGATTGCTGACGCCCGTCAGCTTCCCACAACCTGGGAGGAAAAATAGTTGGGAGTTAGGGGTGGGCATCCGGGACCGCGACACTGCCCAGCTCCCTTCGTGGGAGGGAGCATCACGCACCGAGCAGGGAGGAACCGGGGCTCTTCTTCACCCCAGGGACCCCTAGGAGGGGACAGGGCAGCAGGCTGGGGGATGCTTAAGGAAAAGGCACTGCTGGGCTGCAGCAGCTATTCCTGACCAGGGAAAAATGGCTCCTGCGTGAGTCCCGGGGCCCGGCCACACCAGCAAACTCCCCGTTGGCACATAGTGGAGGATGCTGGGTTGCCAGTATTATTATTATTATTCGGAAGATATCAGCAGTGCAGCAAAACAGGAGGCCCAGCACGTGGGCAGGGCTGCAGGCAGCGGCAATGGCTTGGGTTCTCTGAAATGGGAAGCTGGCAGCATGGGCTGCCTGCCCTGCCGGCCCGGGAAGGGATCCCAGCCTTCCCCGCATCTACAGGGACGCTGCTGTGAGCAGCAGGGACCTGGGCGCCCCCCCAAACCAGAGCCGAGGTGGTGAGGAGGGGGGGAGCGTACCCAGTTTTTGCATGCAGGCGTGCAGCCGTGCCTCCAGCATCAGCACCCGCTGCTGAAGCTCCTCGTAGTCGTAGGCACCCATCTCCTCCTGGATGGCCAGCAAGCTCCCGGAGAGGTTCCTCACCTCCTCCTTCAGGTGCACGATCAGCCTCGTGTCCGACTTGTACTGATCCAGGACGGGCATCAGAGGCAGCAGCTCCGTCATCTTGTCCTTGAGCTCCTGTTTAAGGGATACGAGGGGAAAAAAAAAACCAAACCACACACACACGCCTTAAATTAAGCCTGTGCCTGGAGCCTGGTGGTGCTTGTCCCCATGCCTGCTGTCCCTCTGTCCATCCCTCTGGGGATCACAGAGGTTTTCGTTAACGCACCAGAGACGAGCCCTATTTCCTGGGTCGGTAATTAATAACAATTACAAGGCTTTGCATTTTCCAAGCGCTTGCGGAGCAATAGATAATGAATCACCCGTAGCCGATGCTATCGCCTCGCTCTGCAGAGTGGGAACCAGGCAGGATCCGGTCCCACTGTGGGAGGACAGGGCGACATCCCCCCTCCCCGGCCAGCCCGGAGCAGCAGGGTGGCTGGACATGGAGCGATGCTCCGCACACGAGGGATGCAGGAAGACGCAGTGATGGTGCTGAGGGAATGACAGCAACAGGCAGAGTTATATGCCAGGTCCAGGGTTTAAAAATCTCCACTTATTTTAGTACAAAGAGAAGGTTAAGAAGTGTTTTGACCTTGGCCTGGAGTGACCCAGGCAAAGGCTTCAGCTATCCAGCTGGCAAAGTCTGAGCAGGTCCCAGACAGCCGACGTGGGAATGGGGTGCAAGTATGGAGTGGGGAGAACATGCCAGGGATGGGTGACAGCTCCAGGCAAAGGGTGCCCGTGCACCCAGCACCCTGCATGTCGCAGGGACGCTCAGCTCTGGGATCACCGCAGGGATGCTCGGGAGCCGCGCATGATCCTGCCAGGCTTGTGCCAGCTGCCGCACCGGCGTAGCAGGGAAGCAGTGGGGGGGAAAGACGGCAGCAAGCCGGCCCTGGCTGCAAGCCGCTCCACCGAGTCTCCTTCGCTCAAGGACGCTGTAAATCCACAGCCAGCACCTTCGTCCTGCTCCACGGCCCACGGCCCCACTCGCCATCCCGCGGCTCAGTGGGTTTTCCCAGGAACAAGCCTGGCTCGCCAGCGCCTTTCCTCCCTCCTCGCCTTTCATTTCAGGGCGAGGGTTACATGGGCCAGTGTTCCCATCTCTCGGTGGGATTGCATCCCGGTCGCAGGGCTCAGCACCTCCTGCTGTGATTAAACCAGCCAAGATATTTGCTGCAGCTCAGATGTTTAATCAATGTCTTGTCTCTGCAACTGTCAGCGCCCAGCGTCCACCCGAGCATCCTCTGGCCTGTTTCAGTGCCAAGAACCAGCCGCTCCCGAGACAGAAACACTCTTCAGCTGTCAGGATGAAGCCTTGAGGCTCCCAAAATAAACCAGTGCCCCAGCGGGGGGGGGGGCGGTAATGGGATTTCTTGGGGGTGCAAAGCCGCTGCAGCGTGGGCAGCATTGACTTGCAGCCTGCATTGATCAGCACACGGCGCTGACGGCTGCCACCCGTCAGGTTGAAATCATGGCTTTGCCAGGGAAGAGCCGTGTTTTGCTTAATTAAAGGTGTCGATTTGCAGCCAGATGGGCTGGGAATTGGCCAGCTCTGCTGCCCTGCCAACGGCACATCTCCCCCCCGCCGCGGCACCCGGGGAGGCAGTGGGTTGTGGCCCCAGGTTGGTTTGCCCTGTGCCTTGTCAGCACATCCACTGCGGCTGGGCACCCTGTCCCGCTCCTGCACCGCACACCCACCCTGCGCGCTCAGGTGCCACAGGGATGCTCAGCCCTAGGAGCACCGTGGGGATGCTCAGCCCTGGGACTACTGCAGGGATGCTCAGCCCTGGGACCATCGTGGGGATGCTCAGCCCTGGGACCACCGCAGGGATGCTCAGCCCTGGGACCACCGTGGGGATGCTCGGCCACCCAGATCACGAAAATCAGGACCCTTCCCAGGGTGCCCACCCACCTCATAGCATCGCACAGCACCATGTGCTCGGGGAGGTCTCCCAAACCCGGCAGCCAGTCCCACAGGGCGCGAGAGGCATCGGGGGGTGGGGAGGGGGCATGGGCTCACCTGGAAGCTCTTGGCGTTGAGGCTTTTCTGGCTTTCAGCAGCCACCTTCAGCCTGGAGTCCAAGCCCTTCATCAGGGACTCGGTGTTGCGCACGTACTGGAGGTCCCGGTAGGTCCGGAGGTCCAGCACCTCCATCGACTGGGAGATGTTCTGCACCTGCATGGTGGGACGGGGGCGGTGATAAAGCCCTCGGTCTAATCAACACATCCCCCCCCACCCCCCCGCCGCTGCTAACGAGGAGGCCTGAGTCAGGGAAATTTGGGGTGCAGAGGCAGCGAGGGGATGGGGAAAGGAGAGCAGCCCCCAGGACCAGCCCGTGGTCACCAGGTGCTGGTGGGGACACGGCCCCAGGAGACCCCCTCCCGGTGTCCCCATCCCCAGGGAGCCAGAGGACGAGTTGCTCCCCGCTCCACCGCACCGGCGTTTATGTAAACGCTTGCAAGAAAACTCTTCCCCCTGCAGCTTTAATGTATAAAATAATGCGTTTTACTCATCCTGCTTCAGCTGTTATTTGTTTTTTTAAACCACCCGAGTGCACATTTCCCAGCCCGGTCTATGAGCTTTCATTCTTTAATTTCATCTGCCGCAGCCGGCAAAGTTATTTTATTTCCACGCTTTCAAATGACATGAACGTGACAGTGTTCCTCAAATGGTTATTTATTTATTAGCACCAGCCCTGCTGGTATTTACGATGCCGCCGCCGCCTTGGAAGAGAGCTGCTTAAGAGGCGTTTTTTGCAGCGCGTTATAATAAAAGTTTAATCGGGTTTTGCAGCGTGCCCGCCCGTGCGGACGTGTAAAAACCGGGGGGAAATTAAATGAGCTCTGCTCAGGCACACAGCCCTGTGCTGGGGGGGGGGGAGGCTAATGTCTTCTGCCGGCACTGCTGCAGAGCCCACGGGGAAGGGGCGGCAGCGTGGACCCCCCCACCACGGGCAGCCACACGTCCCCCGTTCCGCACGGGGAAACCACCCGGGCTCCGTTAAACATCATTTGGCTCACGGGGCCGCAGGCTAAAGCCCGCTCGGGATTTATCTCTGCGCTGGTTTCATCTCCGCGGCCGCCTGGCAGGCTGGGTTCGTGCGGCGAGGGCATCGCCACGTGCCGGCGGCACCGCGGATGCGCGGCAGCGCGGTGACACCCTTCCGGCAAACCTCACGGCCAGGCAGGAGGACGCGAACGTTCCCCCTTTTGCTGCGGGAACGTCGAGGATGCTCGGACCGGCAAACGCGCCGACGTTACGCAGGGAGGGAGCTGCGGGTGCCCAGGGAAGGGACGAGCCCGTCACACCCCACCGTAGGGTGCACCCTACGCGCTGGACGGGGGGTCCCCCACCGCAAATTAAGCGCTTCGTTAGCAGGCTCGGCCGGTAACGCCGGTTAGCGGCGGTCCGGCCGACGCTCACCTTCTCCATGAGCTGACGGAGCTGGTGGCTGCGCAGGTCGCGGGAGCACGTGCCCTGGACGGGGATGACGGCCGTGCAGAGGCATTTGCCATCGGGGGCTTGCGCCGAGGTGTAAACCTGCCAGCCCTCGTCGGGGCTCTGGAAGAGGGTCTGCGGGAGAGAGGAGGAGAGACGTCAGGGCCCCAAAGGACGCCAGAGCCGCTCACCTGCCCGCACCAGGCTCCCCAGGCGTGCTGGGGCTTCCCCAAAAACCGTGGGGGACTGGGGCAGAGCTGGCAGCGCAGCATCGCCTTGGCGAGACGCCGGAGCGTCCTTCCCTGCTGCCGTCAGCCGGCTGGGGACGAGCCAGCAAGGGAGCAACGTCCCAGCACCAGGATGAGCCCACCGAACCCTTCCCAAACCACCGTCACCGCGTGGTGCCGGCAAAGCCCGGTGCCGAGCGCGTCCCATCGTGGCAGAGCCCCAGGGTCCTGCCCTGCCCACTGCCGCCTCCCACGGAGCTCCTCCAAAACCCATTCGCATGCCATCAGGTCTGAGCCATTTTGTATTTTTCCCTCCTTTCAGGTTTTTATCCAGGTCATTTAATTTTTTTTTTTTATTTTTTTTTCCCCCTCTCCAAGACTCATTTCGCCACAGCGATCTGCTCCAAATACGGCGATTTCAGCTTCCCAGTGGGTCCCGCGCTCCCGGGCTGGCCACGAAACAACAGCGGGGTGGGAGGGAACGACGAGGAAACGCTCTTCATCATCTCCCACCAGCCAGCTCCGCGTCCTCCTGCAGACCCAGCCTGGTGTTATTTCCCATTAATAGAGTTAACGAGGCAGGAATTTCCTCCCCTGTGGCCGTCTCGCCTCTGGAGGGGAGCAGAGCAATTGCTAATTCCTTCCCCTTGAATTCTGGGTCCCTTCGACCCAAGTGGTCAGTGAAATACCGTGGAGCGGTGGGGAAATACGAGTGCATCCCCCCCCGACCCAGGTGGGCACCAAGGAGGGTACCCGGGCATCCCCGGCCGGCCGAGCATCCCACCAGTCCCGCCGCCCTCAGAAAGCCGATTTTTGCATCCAGCTGCGGCTTTTCCAGGTGGATCCAGGCTTGGGGTTGTGCTTTCCATCTCCCAACACAGCTGAGGGTGAGGGTGACCACTGCAGGCTCTGGCTGCCCCCAACCATCCCACCCCGAAAACCAAGCAGAGAAACATCCACACACACCCCCTCCTCCCCTTTGCCTGATTTATTCATGCCATAAGCCGGTGTTTTTGCGCTGGGCCATTTAGCATTTCATGGGTAATTCATAATTATTAATTATGAAAATCAAGAGCAAACTCATCGCTCTCCAAGCGCCTTCTGCACCGAGCCAGGCAAAGATAAATGACCCGTTCCCTGTAACAAGCCAGGGACGATACTTTACTTTACATGCAGCGGTTTTAACTTCATGTTTCACATCGGAAGGGATTTATTGGACATGGCGGTGGCTAAACACCATTCTCCAACATCCAGCGCAATGAGAATAAATTAACTGATGGCGGTGTAAAACTCGTCCTTAACCGAGTAAATTCCTGAGTTATCACAGGGGGAGGTAAATAGAGGATTTATTCAGCCCAACTCCAACACAGTGGAGATGGATCCTGGCTGGCGCTGGGGCCGGGAGTCCTCGGCAGCCCCGGCTGGTGACGAGCCACATCGCGGGATAACGAGCCCTTAGGAAGGCGCCGGCAGACGGCATCGTGCCGGTGGATGGTATCGTGACGGTCGCTCCCTGCTACGGCAGGTGAATTAATAGGATGCACGATTATCAGATATACATGTCGGGAAAGACTTAATGCACCGTGCTGTGAAGTTGCCCCGCCCCCCAAAAAAATTGGGGTCCCCATGGCAGGAGGGATCCCCCCAGCTCCTCTGGGCACGGCACGGGTCTGGCACCCACGGCGCAAGCATCCAGACCTGGGGCAGGCACCACCCGATCTCCCGCCCTCAGGATCCTGGGAGGATCCTGTGCACCAAAAAACTTCATTTCTTCCCCGCCCCGCAAAAAGCTACTGAAATGAAAGAGCCCAAAGCAAACCCGGAGCATCCCGGGTGGAGCATCCGCAGTCACCGAGGAACCATTTCCCTTTACCCGGGACCCTTCTGGCCGTGGCTGAGCAGCAGGCAGGCATAAATACTTTATAGAGGGCTAATGCATAATTAATGCCAGGCAGCAGCCTGTGGCAGGCAGGATGTGTGCAGGCAGCGCTCAGAGCCACCGATTTGGAGGCTGGCAGAGCTCCTCTGCCTGCCAGATTGGGTTTCGCGCAGCGCGGAAACCCTGGGGTCCCTCCTGAACGGCCCCCGGGATGCAGGCGAGCATCCGTGGGCGAGAGCCAGATCCTGGGAAGATGCTTTCCCGCTGCGGCTCGGTGGCCGCATCCAGCCCCCGCCCTGCAGATAACACCCAGGGATGGATGGAGGTGGAGGGCAGCCCTGCCCGCGCCTGCCCACTGCGGCTCGGGGGCCTGGCGACGGCGGCGGCTGCTGCTGCCGGCGGTATTATTAGGTTAAATGCAGCCTGTGCAATCTGTCACTGGGTTATTAATTAGAGCTCCCCGGGAAAGCTGCCTGCTCGCAGCTCGAGAGAGGAGAAATTGCTGACACCCTCGGCCGCGGTGCAGAGAGCTGCCAGAGAACCGGAGCCTGGCGTGGGGGGTGGGGGGCTGACAGAGCATCCTGACCCCTCTCATGTGGGACATAAGGGTCCCCAGGCATCCAGGAATCCCCACTCAGCCCCTTGCCTCAGCAAAGCAGCCACAGCCGGGGACGTGGGGATCCAACCAAGCGCCCTTCGAAGCCAGGAGGCCCCAAATCGGCACGGGCAGTAAGGGTGAGAGCCGCTCCGTGCCTCTGCCCCCTCTTTCTGGAGGGGGACCGCTCCAGGGCAAGGGATGGAGCTGCTGCAGAGGATGCTCCGGTCTCTCCCCATCACCAGCCGGCACACAGTGCTGCTACTCCACGGGAATTTGAGAGTTGTTGGCTGCTCCGGTACCGGGGTCTGCAGTGCCGGTGTCCCCAAAAGCCAGCGTCCCACGGGGCTGAGCTGATGGGAGCACTCAGGCCTGGACCGGGTGAACCCGGCTCTGGACCTCAGAGCAGAAAAGGAACCGCTGTTTTCTAGAAAGGGGCTTTGCAAGTCCCCAAACTACAGTGAAAGGCTGTGCCGGGCATCACCGTGCCCGGAGCCAAAGCCGGAGAGGCGAGCACCGGCTTTTGGGTAAGCCCGGCTCATTTCAGCATCCAGGGAAAAAGCGCTGCCTCCCTAAACCCAGGTGGGAGATCAGCTCCGCAACCAGCGCGCCAGCTCTCCGCCACGGCTGTGCCGGCAGCCCCTCGCACCCCGCGGTCCGGCACGCCGTCCCGGCAGCTCCCGTGGGCGGTTGCGCCAGCCCATTACAGCCGCATTAGCAGCGCTCCTTCCCAGTGATTAATGATTTTACAAGGAACACCAAGAGTGACTAATGATTAGCCAATTATTGTAGAGCAGCGCCTGCTTTACCCCAAGTGCCGCTAATTGCCCTGCAACATGATTGCCTATTTGGCAGTGCCCGGTGAGACCCCACCGCCACGCGCGGGGCTGCAGCGACGAAGGCCACCGCACTCATCCTCTGCAGAAGCCCGGCCAGGAATGGTACCCCAAAAAAGTTCCCTAGGGATCCCTATGGAAAAACCCTCACAGCTGCGACTGGCATCAGCCCAGGGCAGAGCCAAGGTGGGGGAGCAGCCCAGTGAACCCCCACCAGCTCTGCCGGTGGTTCCAGTGGGGCTGGGGTGCTGGCTGCCGAGAGTGGGGGGCACACGAAGCCGGGTGGGCGGGTGGCAAGTCTGGCAGCCCAGCTGATGGCAGGCTCTTGATGGGCTCTGCCAGCTTCTTCCTTGAACACCCCCAAACCGGTTCACCCCCCCACCCCACAACCGAGGTCGGCGCCGGCAATAACACGAAGCACCCGCCTTGGCAGGATTGCCCACCACAGCCCCCCCCAAAAAATGGGGAGCCCAGTCCCACGCAGGAAGGCTCAGGCTACAGGAGGGGTTTTCTCATCACAAAGGACGTGTCCCCCCCATTATGCCCCCCCTCCGCCCCGACATTACTGGCTGTGGCTGGGCACCAGCCAGGCCCCGCAGCACCAACTGCGCAGCCCAGCCCTCTCCGGGGGCTCGCTCCTGCCTGCGGCATCCCCCGGAGCCCAGCCCAGCCCTGTCATTGCAGCCCCCCAAAACATGTGCGTGTCCCCCCCTCCAAGCACGTCCCCCCCACCTGCTCCCAACTTCATCGCACGCCACACGCCCAGCCCCGCTCTCACTGGGCTTTGCACCGAAAAGCTAATGCCAGCCAGAGCCCGGAGAACCCCTGGGGAAATTTGGGGTGTCCCTGCCTGGGGGGGGGGGGGCACTGGGGGGAAGCGCCCAGCCTGGGGACAGTCACCAGCTCCCCAGGGTCCTGCAAACTGGGGGGGGGTTCACCCACCTCCCCTGGTCAAGAGCCCCCCAGGAGTCCTCCTGGCTGGGGGGAGCAGCAGGGCCCTATGGGGGTCCAACCCCCCCCCCCCAGCCCTGCCCCAGCCCCCAGGAACTGCCCAGCTCAGGTCTACCGGGTGAAAGAAGGGGGTCAGGAGCCCCCCAAAAGACACCCCCCCATCCCCAGGTTCCTTGGGGAGACCAGCCCCCATGGGGGGGGTCCCCGGTGCACCCTGCCTGGGGTGGGGGGAAGGCAGGGAGGGGGGGATCCCCATGCCCCGGGGGGGGGGGGACGTCCCGTGTACCCTGCCCGGGGAGGGGGTCCCCATGCCCGGGGAATCCCCGGTGTGTGTGGGGGGGGGGGTATCCTGTACCCAGAGGGGGGGATCCCCGTGTCGGGGGGGGGGGTGTCCCCGGTGCACCCCGCCAGGGAGAACGGGAGGATGGGGGGGTACCCATCAACGGGGGGGTGCCCAGGGGAAGGCAGAGGGGGGGTCCCCATGCCCGGGGCGGGGGGAAGAAGCGGGGGGTCCCGGTGCACCGCATCCCGATACCGGTGGCGCAGCTCCGCGCCGCAGCCCGGGCATCCCTGCCCCAAAATACATCCCCCCCCCCCCCCTCCCCATCTCCCGCTGTACCCCCCTCCCCGGTACCGGGCCGACTCACGATCTTCTCGGAGGTGCCGGCCCGGGACACGGCGGTACCGTTGAGCCCCACCAGGGAGGGTAAAGTCTGGGACATCCAGTTGGTGACCATGGCCATGGTGCTCAGCACGGCCCCGATCTTCAGCAGCGGCACCGTCATGTCGCCGTCGCCGCCGCATGCCCATCACACACACACCCCCCCCCCGAACACCCCCCCCCAACCTTCCCCACCACCTCCTCCTCCTCCTCCTCTTCCTCTTCTTCTTCCTCCACCACCCGGTACCGGTGCCCGCCGGGGCGAACCGCGCACCGGCCGAGCCGCCCCCGCCGCCTGCGGAGCCCCCGCGTCTCCTTCGTCCTTATAACGGGGGGGGAGAGAAAAGGAGGAGATGATGGGGGGGGGGCGGGGGGGGCCGGCGCCGCTCCGGAGTGACGTCGGCACCGTTGGCCCCCCGCCAGCCCGGTACGGCCCCCGGTTTTGGGGCGGGTCTGGTCGGTACGGTTCGGGGAGGTCCCGGTTTAGGGTGGGTTTATGGCCGGTACGGTCCCGGTTTGGGATGGTCCCAATCCGGTGCGGCACGGTTCAGTCCAGCTCCCTTTGGAGCAGCCCGGCATGGTTTGGTTTGGGGGAGCAGGACCCCCGGAGAGCCACGGTTTAGGGGAGCAGGATACCCGGAGACCCCCCGGTTTAGGGAAGCAGGACCCCTGGAGACCCGCTGGTTTGGGGGAGCAGGACCCCCGGGGACCTCCGGTTTAGGAAAGCAGGACCCCCGGAGACCCCCTGGTTTGGGGGAGCAGAACCCCCAGAGACCCCCAGTTTAGGGGACCAGGACCCCCAGAGAACCCCGGTTTAGAGGACCAGGACCCCCAGCGAACCCCGGTTTAGGGGACCAGGACCCCCATCACCCCGGTCTCCCTTATTCTGGTGCCGGTACCAGGGTCCTCCGCACCCCCAGCCTGGTTTAGAGGCTGCAGCACCCCCGAGCATCCATCACCCCAGGCCCGCACCCCCCCCAGCCCACTTTGAGGCCCCGCAAGGTCCCCCCAGCCCCCCCAAATCTTCATCTCCATCCTCACCCTGACCTACGGCTACAGGCACTGGGAAGGATGCGACCCCCCCCCCGCAACGGTCCCCCATCTCCCCAGCGCACCCCATCCCACAGCAGCGACCTCCCTGGGGTCCCCCCGGACACCCCAAACCCTCTCAGCAGCTCTGCCGGTGGGTGCCCACCCTGAACATCCCCCCCCCCCCCTCCAAGGGACCCGACCCACTGGGTGCAGCGGGACCCCCTCGCCCTGGTTTTTTCCTCCATCTCCCGTGTCACAGTCACGCAGTGCCACCGCGTGGGGACGGACACGCACAGCACAGGCTCCCACGCCGGCAACCACGGGGAAAGCCCACCCACACCCCCCCTTCACCACCCAAACACACACCCCCCCACCCCATGCTGTGGGTTTTGGGGTGCTCTTGGGCTCTATGTCGCAGATACCGGCTTGGCTGCCACCGCGGAGGGGACAGGGCAGAACCCACAGGGACAAATGTCCCCGTGTCCCCAGGGACAAGGCCCTGGCAGGTGGGAAAGACCCCGGCAGGGACGGAAGGGTGGGTGCTCACCTCTGAGACACCCCCCCTCAAGTGCCCAGGGATCCCCAAAGTGGGGATCTGGCCCCACAGGGGATCCGCACTGGGTGCGACTGTCACCTGTGACGTGGGTGTCCCCACGCTCTGACCCCCAGCGACGCAGCTGCCATATCGAGGACCCATTTTTGGGGGGGTGTTGACGGCACAGTCACAGGGCAGGGCTTCCAAACCCCCAAGCCCCCCCATCTCCTGCCTGCCACGAGCCCCGTGTGCCACATGCTCCCGTGGGGACACTCATGGGGTGAGCGTGTCACCCGCACGCTGGGTCACACCGGGTGGGCAGCTTCACCTGAGGGGCTTTGCACAGCCAGGGCAGCGCAGGGGGACAGGGGAGACCCCCAAACCTCCTCCCCACCTCTTCATTACTCCATTGCAGCATTCCCTTCCAGCCCAGCCCAGAAATCTGCCTGCAAACAGCTCGTTAACTCCGGCGCGTTAGGTGGGGCTGAGCACGGTGCTGGGGAACGAGGTGCGGATGCAGCGGGACCTCAGTGGGGCCGCGACCCCACCCCAAAACCCAACCCCACCGGGGTGGTGGGGGCAGAGAAGTCATTTAGGGGGGAAAGGGGGAGATCCGGATGCAGCTGTGAACACCGAGGCACCCCCGGATCTCTCCGGACCCCAGCCGTCCGCAGGCGGGTCCCCGCATCCCGTTCCTGCCCCGTCACCCCCCTGGATGGGGAGCACACCCACAAGAGGAGGCCGGTTTGGGGTCCCACACCAGCCCCATCACCTGCAGCTCGGGGACACGAGCAGGGCGGTGGCAGGGCCACACTCTGGACAGGCTGGGGACATAATTCCTGCCCAAAATCGTCCCCGGTTCAGCCCCAGCATCACGCCAGCACCCCAAAAAGCACCCCCTGGGAAGCAGGTGCAGGGAAGACCCAGCCAGGCCGGCGCAGCCCCTAGCCTGGCAACCCCAGCTCATGCATATTCAACAGGCTGCACAACCACCACTGAATATTCAGCAGGGCCAGCTGCTAATAACGAACCGCTTAATTGCAGATAACACCAGGCCCGGCAAAGGGGCTCTGGCCACCGCCCCACTAGGGCCCCGCGTGGCGCCAAAGCTGGAGCGTGGGGCTGCGGGGAAGGGACAGGGCCACCAAACTGGCCGTGTCCCCGTGGGTTGACCTCCCGCAGCCCCAGCGCTGGCACCCCGGGGTGGGCCGAGGCGGTTTGGAGGACAGAGGCAGCCCCGGGGTACGAGGGGGACGCAGGGACACAGAGCTACGTCCTCACGGTCTCACCCCTTGGGACCTTCCCGCCTCGCCACCTCCGCCCCGGCACAAGGATGCCGCCGGCACGCCGGTGCTGGGATGGCGTCATCCCCGGTGGCACTGGGTGGAGGGAGGGAGGCAGGCGGTGGAACCGTACTGGGACCCGCCGGGACACGGCGCACGACCCTGTGACACCCGCCTCGGCGGGTCCCCTTGCAGCTGCCACCGCGCCGGTGGTGCCGGGCACAGCTGGAGCACAGCTGGCTCTGGGGCGGCTCCGGTCCTTCCCGGTCCTACCGTGGTGGCTGCTCTCGGAGGACCCGCATCGCCCGTCTGTCCCCGCACGGGCAGCTCATCCCGACACAGAACCGGCGCCGACCCCAAGCCCTGCCACGGTGCACCCATGGGTGCCTGCTCCCCCCCCTCCCAGGCTGGCCTGGACCCATCCCCAACCCCACGGCGTCCCCCGGGGTGGGGAGAGCCGGCACCCCGCGCCCACGCTGGCGTCGGGGGCACGACCGCGGCACGTGGCACGGCCCGGGTGAGGCGGAATGGATCCAGGCCGTCGCCTTCCCTCGTCCTCGGCTGCCACGTGTGAAGGCACTCCCGGTCCCGCCGGAGCCATCTGTCACCCACGTGTCCCCGCCACCGCGCTGGCACAGGGCGAGGGCCCCACCATCTCCCAGCTCATTCCGGGCACCCCCGGGTGGGTGTCCGGGGAGGGGGGCACACCGCCGTCCCCGCACCCAGGTGGCTATGAGACCCCTGAGGCCGGGGAGGGTGGTGGGACAGCGGGACGAAGCCCAGCACCCACCCTTGGCTTGGGAAGGACCCCAGCACCCAAAGTACCACCTACAAACACCCCCCCCCACCCCGGAACGCATCCCTCGGTGGGCACCTTGGGGTGCCGGGGGTCCCCATCCTTGGGAAACACCCAGGGCAGGTCCCAGCATCCCCACCGGCCCCGAACCGGCATCCCCGGGGGAAGCTGAAGGCACGGCCGCCCCCCCCCCCCCAAAAAAAAAAAAAAACACCAAAAAAACCCGACACCCCCCCCCCCTCCCCGCTCCGCGGCGCCCCCGCCCGCCCTTACCTGCATCGCGGGGGAACCGGCGGAGAGGAGGAGGAGGAGGCCGGGGATGAAGCGCATCCTGCAGGCACGGACCCCGCCCAACAACTACCGGTACCGGAGACCCACCGGGCCGGTTCTTCCCCACCCCCCCCACCCCCCCCCTTTCCACCGCTACCGGAGCCGGTCCCGGAACAGCAACCGTTCAGCTTCGCCGCAGCCGCATCCCCCGAGCGGGCCCCGTTGCCGCCGTTGCCGTTGTCTTTGTCCGCACCGCGCCCCCGCCCCGACCGGGGCCCCCGTCGCTACCGAGCGGGACCCGCCGCCGGTGGCTGCAGCAGCGGCTGTTACCGGCCCGGTGTATGGGGCGGGGGGGGGGTGGCGTTCGCCCGGTGGGAACCGGGTCGGGCTGGGCGGAACCGAACCGGGCTGGACCGAGCCGAGCCGGGAAAGGAGGGAGGGAGGGAGGGGGGAGGCGACCGAGCATCCCCCCCCCCCCCCTCGCCGTGGTACCCGCATCCCGGCCAGGGGATGCTCGGGGTGCGCGGAGGGACCCCCGGTCCCCTCACCGGGGATGCCCCCGGTCCCCTTTTCTGGCCCGGTCCCCCCTCCGGGGATGGAGATTTGGGGGGGGGGGGGCAGCCCTGGGTCCCCCTCGGGATGGAGATTTGGGGACCAGGAGGAGGGGGGGTGGTCAGGGTACCCGGGTCCCGCTTGGCTGGGGTCCGGCTTCCACCGGTGCTTCGTGCCCAGGTGCCAACCCTGCCCTCGCAGCCCCCCACCCCGGGGGGGGGTCCCCCTCATCCCTTGGGGACACAGCGACGGGTCCCCAGGGTGGGGGCAGCTCTCTGGGACTCGGGACGGGGGGGTGGCTGGAGGGGCCGGCAGCGGGCACGTGCCCAAGCCAAATCCCCGCGTGCGACGGCCTCGCACGCCCTCGTGCAAGCGGAGACACGAGGCTGGCAGCCTCAGGGCGTCACGAGCCCCGATTTGGGGCGCGCAGCCCCCCCTCCCCCCCCGTTTCCATGGAAATCGGCAAGGATTTGGGATGGGAGACGGCTTCGATACAGTCGGTTTATCGTACAGTAATTGCAACGGCACCGGGACCGGGGGCTGAGCCTCAACGTACGGCCCCAACCCTGTCCCAACCTCCCCACGCCCCCCCCGCGCCGGACGGGCTCTGCCGTGAGCTGGGGCAACCCCCGGCCAAGGGCAGGGGGGGGTCGTCCCCCCCCCCTCCACCCGCTCCCCCCAAGGAGGAGGCAGAGAATTGGGGGGGGGGGGGTGTGAAGGAGGAGGTTTAACACCCCCCACCCCGGGTCATGTCCTGGCCTGGCACGGGGACACCGGCTCCGCGACGGCCGGGGAGGGGGCTGGATCCGGGCCCGTCCGGTCCCCGCAGGCATCGGGATGGGGCTCGCGGCGTCGCCGTGCCGAGGGCACGTCCAGTGCTTCACTAAGGGGACTCTCGGGGAGCGTTGTAGCACCACGGGGAGGGGGGACTGGCTCGAACCCCCTCCCTACAGCCTGGGGCACCCTGCCCCAGCTTTCCTCCCCCCCCCACTGCAGGGAGCCGTTAGTATAAATAAGGGGGGGCTGTGCAGGCAGGAGGGGATGGCACTGCGGCGGCTCCGAGTCCTGAGTATGCCAGAGCAGGCCCTGGGTCACTGTCCCTGGCACAGGGAGCGGCGGAGGGAGCAGAGACCCCCCCCTTCCAAGCCGTCCCTCCCCGCGCGCTGTCCGGGGCCGCGCTCAGCCCATGAAGCAGACGGGTCCCAGCTCGAAGCCAAATTTCTGATTGGCGTCTCCGAAGTCAACGACGGCCACGTCCATCAGGGGCAGCCACTCGACGTGGGACGAGGTCACCTCCAGCACCGTCCGCTCCTGACCGCGACGTCCCTGCGGGAAGGCGGCAAACGTGGCATACCGGGTCAGCGGGACGAGCGACGGGAAGGAGATTCGGGGTCCTCGCGGCTTGGGGACTCACCTGGCAGCCGTCGTGGAGGGCACGGATAGGGGCAGCCGGGTGGTTGTGCCCCAGCTCCTCCTCATTGGCCCCGCGGAAGCGCAGGGCGCGGGCAAAGGTGCCGGCGTGGGCATCGTACCAGGCGGCGGCGTGCTGGCAGTTCAGCGTGAAGTTTTGGCGGGCGCTGGCGCTCAGGAGACGCAGGAAGGTGAGTTGGGTCACAGGCACGGCGTTCCCGTCCGTGTCCACGTAGGAGAACTGGAGCGGGGGGGAAGACAGGACAGGGGCTGAGACACAGACACCCGCCTGCCCAGCGGCCGGGGTGATGCCACGCAGGGGGTCCACCTTTCCCCCCACCCTCAGGCCGGATAGCACGAGGAGCTCCTACCTTCTTGCCCCTTTTGAAGGTGCTGTACCACGTCCCCGGCTTCTCCCTGTTCCAGGCGGCCAGTCGGACCTGGGGGTGACAGAGACAGTGTCGGGGGTGAAGCCTCTCCAACCCCCGGCCCCCCAGAGCATGGGGAAAAGCGAGCCCCAGACTGCCCTCATCACATCCCCGCTGGGAGGGCTGCTGGGGGTGGGGGGTTGTTTTTGGACACCCAGATCCTCTCTGCCCTCGCCCAAACTCACAGCCTCAAACTTCTTATCGGGGAAAAGACAGGTCTCGCCGCCGGCTGTGAAGTTACAGAAAACGCGGAAGGCGTCGCGGGAGCAGCCCTGGTTGGGGTCAATCCAGTATTCGCCTGGGAAGGACAGACAGACGGATAGATGGTCTGGTTCCTTGCTGGCTCTGACTGAGCCTTGGCCAGGGATGCTCCGTGCGGGCACCGCCTGGCATGATGTAAAATCCCCCCCTCCATCAGAGGGGGTTTTGGTGTTCCCTCTCCCTCAAACTGGCCCCCCAAAACCTCACCGTCCTGGAGGTGCGGGTGGCAAAGCTGCAGCTCCCTGCAGACCCGCGCGGGGCTCTCGGGGGTGCCCAGGGGCCGTCTCAGCTGCTCCACCTCGGTGCGCAGGGAGCTGAGCGACGCGTACACCTCCTCCAGCCCCTCGTAATCCAGGGGGGCTCCCTGCTCCCCTGGAACCCCTTTGGTTGCCCGCCGGTGCCTCCTGCTCCGGCTCGAGGGCAGCGGCTCGAGCAGCTCGGCTGGGCGGCCCTGGGACAGAGAGGGACGAAGGGATGAGAGCAGATGGGGGGGCCAGGTGGTAGGATGAGGGGGGGTCTGGGGACATCAAAGCCCTCCCGGGAGGGGACGGACATGAAGTGGTGCATGTCCAGAGCATCCCTTACTCACCGGTGGTCCCGGGGGACCGGGGGGGCCTGTGTCACCTCGGGGACCCAGAGCACCCTGAAAAAGAAGTGGACTCAGCACCGTAGCACTTGACTCCCTGCGACGGGCCCCGGGTTCTCCCTGGGGAGCACATTAGGAGCTGCCCCCCCACCCAACCCCATCCCTCCCCAGCACTCACCGGCGAGCCTTTGGAGCCCTTCTGGCCCAAGGGTCCCTGCAGGGAAGAGAAGAGAGGAGAGGGGCACTGGCCAGGCACACGGTGATCCCATGGCAGCTGCCCCTGACCCCCTCCCTGAGGCTTGGGCTCCCCACTACCCATCTCACCCTCCTGGGGGATGAAGCCCCCAGGGGTCTGCAGGGAGTTAAGGGCAGGTGGGAGACCCTTGGTGAACCCACATAGCACAGGCAGATACTCACTGAGAGGCCAGGGGGGCCGGGGGGCCCAGTGGGGCCGGTGGGTCCAGCCAAACCCTGTGGGTAGAGAGAGCATCAGCCCCTTGCCTCCCCCCACGTTCACCCAGCCCCTGAGCTCAGGGGAGACCCCAAATACTCACAGGGTCTCCTTTGGGTCCTGGGGGACCCTGAATGCCTGGAAGCCCCTGGTCTCCTTTCTCCCCCATCTCTCCTGGTGGTCCAATGAGCCCAATCAGTCCAGCGTGGCCCTGGGGACAAAGGGCAGCGTCAGACAGCCCCCTCCCCAGGACCAGGGGGGCTCAGGGATGAGTCTGGGTAAGGGACCCCAGCTCCTGCACAACCATCACCTCATCTCACCTTATCTCCCTTGTGGCCGGGGTCTCCCTTGAGGCCAGGCAAACCCACGGGACCCTGCAAGAGGCCAAGAGGGTGTCACGCACCCTGGACCGTGCTCAGCTCAGATCACCCGTACCCAGGGCTCACTCACCCTGACTTACCAGAGGGCCGGGTGGTCCCGCTTGTCCCGGAGCCCCCAGCAGACCTTGTTCACCCTGGAAGAGACTCGGTGTGAGTGAGAGGCCTGAGGCTGAGCCCCTCCAAAACACCCCTCCAAGCTGTGACCCCCACAGGCTGCACCCATTGTGCCCAAGGGGATGTCCCCCAGTTGCAGCTGGCCAGGGCTTCGGGGACACGGGCAGCCCCACATGGGCACGGAGAAATCCTCCCCGCAGCCCCCGACTCACGGCAGGGCCGGGGATCCCGCGCAGTCCTTCAGAGCCCGGCCGTCCCGGCGGCCCCTGTGCCCCCACGGGCCCCGTCTTCCCGGGTGGCCCCTCTGTGCCGGGTTGTCCCTGGAGACAGAAGGACAGACAGAGTTGAGGCCAGCACCCCTCAGGACCCAGCCTCACCTCTCCAGGGTGGGGGGTCTGGCCCTGTCCCAGGCTGGTGGAGGCTTCTGGAGGGGAGTGGGTTTGGGGAGCCCTGGGGTCTACCGGCCACTGCTCACCTTGGCACCCTTCTCGCCCTGACGGCCCTCGCGCCCCATCGGTCCCATGGGTCCCTGGACGAGGGGACAGAGACACCACGTGCTGCACGTTGGCCCTGGCCAGCCCCGCTCGCCATCCCACTTCATCCCGCGCTGTCCCTCCCCATCTCACCCTCGCCGTTCCCCTACTTACCCTCCGTCCAGGGGGACCTGGGGGACCCGGCTCCCCTGAAGCACCTGGCGGACCCTGAAATGAACCCAGTGGGAGTTTGGGGTGAGGGGAGAGTTCCACAGCCAGGACTGGGGGAAGCGTGGAGGGTAAAGGGTAAGAGCCCTGGGAAGCAGCACAGCTCAGCTAGAGCCCCTGGAGCCCCCCAGCCTAGGGTGGTCCCGCTGGGAATGTGACCCCCCTTTTGCGGCTGTGATATCCCCAGCTGCCCCACTCACCGGCAGACCGGGGTCCCCACTGTCACCTTTCTCTCCAGCAGCTCCGTCCAGACCCTGCAACACAGGGGAGGGTGAGCACTCACCTAGCCAAGCCCCCCCAGCTCACCCCTGAGCTGTTGGGACACCGGGCAGCACCGATGAGGCGGAACAGGCAGAGAACCACGGTGTCCTGGCAGCTCCCAACTCCATCACCACCCCAGGCTGATGGCAGCGAGGCAGTGGGTGACACCGGAGCACCGTGGGGGAATGTGGGGGCTGGCTCCAGCCCTGGGAAAGCCCCAGGAGTGGGGCTGCTTCTGCTCTGAGGCCCCTCTAAGGGGTGAGCAGGGGCTACTTACTGGCACGCCGGGGTCTCCGGGGGGACCAGGATCACCAGGGAAGCCGATGGGACCCTGCAGAGAGAAGGGGACACGAGCGTGGGACTGGGAGGGAGCCCCAGATCATCTGCATGCTGGGAAAGCAGAGGCAGGGACAGGGATTAGTGCCTTGCAGGGCTACTAGGGGAGATGCGGGGGCTCGGGACAGCATCCCCCTGCCTCTCCGTGCTTGCTCCTTCCCCTTACCAGGTTGCCTTTGGCTCCATCCTCTCCTGGTGGGCCCTTCTTGCCAGGAGGTCCAGCTGCTCCCGACTGCCCTGCGTCTCCCTTCTCCCCCACATCTCCTTTCACGCCCTGCAGAGGGACAGGGTGGGAGGGTCACATTAGAGCAGGGAAGGGGCAGTTTGGGCAGTAAATGTTCACCAGGAGCTCTGCCTTTGCTTTCTGTGGCCAGCTAGAGCAGGATCTGGCCCCCGCTCTCCTTGTCTTGCCTCTAAAAGACACCCTGTTCCCTTCTGCAATACTCACGGGTGGTCCGGGCTCCCCTGCGGCTCCGGGATCTCCCGCTTCACCTGGCTCACCCTGGGTGAGAAAAGCAATGGGGCAGATGCTGCCGGATGCTGGGTTGTGTGGGCAGCTCTGCCCAGCTCCAGCACCCAGACTGAGACCCACGCCATTCTCCGCCCTCCCAAATGTGGGCTTACCTTTTCTCCCACGGCACCTGGCTGTCCCACGCCACCCGGCATTCCCTGGGGACCCTAAAGGCAAGAGGATGGGGGATACCCACGTTGGGGGCAGCCCCTGCCATCATTAGCCCCTGCTGAACCCCCCTAGGGCTGTACTCACCTCGGCACCGCTGGGTCCCTGCGGACCACGGGGTCCTGGTGCGCCAGGGGGGCCCTGTGGGGAGCACAGAGGGGGGGTCAGACTGCAAAGGGCAGCTGAACTGTGCAGCTCCCATGGGAAAGGGAGATGTGGGAAGCTGGAGACGAGGCAGAAGGAGGTGGAGGGGGAGCGGTGGGTGTGCAGAATGGGATGGCTGCGGGGTTTCCTTACCATGGGGCCAACATCTCCGTTCTCGCCCTTCTCGCCCGGTGGGCCTGGCATGCCCTGCGGGGATCACCGGTTAGCTCAGGGGGTCTAGAAGCCCCTTGGACAAGGCAGAGGGTGCCCTGGCCCAGGCGGGCTGCGCAGAACCCGCAGCCACATGTCCCTCGTCCCCTCCAGCCCAGCAGACCCAATCCCACCCCTCTCTGCTCCCTACCTGCAGGCCAGGGGGCCCGCTTAGGCCAAGGTGACCCCGCGATCCCTCATCTCCTTTCTGCCCAAACATCCCCTGCTGCCCGCGGCGCCCTGGCTCCCCGTCCGCTCCCTGCAAAGGGAGAGGTTGAGGTCAGTGCTGCCTGCCCCACAGAAACCACAATGTGTGGGGTGGGAGGGCAGGGAAGGGAGCCAAGAGGGAAAGGTGGGGTTCAGTCGAGGGAATAAATGGGGTGGGAAGGGTGCTTACCGCGGGGCCAGGGTGCCCGATGGGTCCCTGGATTCCTGTCGGTCCGGGGGGGCCCTGTGGGACAGGAGCACCCACATAGGGTTAGGGCAACCCCCAAACATCTCCTGCCTCGCTGCTGCCATCTCCCTGCCTGCTCCCAGAGCTGCTCTGCCCCTCAGAGAACCATCCCCGGGCAGAGTAGCCCCTCAGCACTCACCGCCTCGCCCTTGTCACCTTTGCTGCCCTTCTGTCCGGGAAGCCCCATCTCGCCCTGCCACAAAGGGAAGATGGTGAGAGTCCGCGGCCGGTGAGAGATGGCGAGAAGGGAGTGCTGGCAGCCAGGGAAAGCTGCCATGGCTGGGGAGCCACAGCCAAGGAAATCCCAGCACCAGGGAAACCTGCCACCACCTGGGAAGCAGTGCCAAGGAAGCCTGCCAGGACCAACAGCCCGTTGCGGCCCAGGAAATCCCGGCTCCTGGGAAGCCATAGGGGAAACCTGCCCCATCCCAGAGGTTCCTCAGCCCTGGAACATCCCCCAGGTGAGGGGACTTGTCCCCAAAGCCCATCCCAGGCATCCCTGTGCTGTCAGTAGTGAAATGATGAGGAGCTATTGCTAGAGGTGCCGACTTGTGCCCCCCTGACTTACCTTGTCCCCATCTTCTCCGGCGGGGCCGGGGGGTCCACCTGGGCCCGGCAGCCCCACGGGACCCTGGATTCCATCATGCCCGGCTGGACCCATGGGACCTCGCTCACCCTGCGGGCAGGAAGGGGAAGGGCTGAGAGCAGAGCTGGCCAGCACCCATGGGAGACACAGCTTGTCCCAGTGCTGTCCCATACCTCCTTCCTCACCCCACACACCCTCTTGCACCTACCGGGGAGCCCTTCTCGCCAATGGGACCGGGGGGACCCTGTGCACCCCCCCGGCCCGGCAGTCCAATGCCTCCAGCAGCCCCCGTGGGGCCTCGCTCTCCGGGGGAACCCTGGGGAGAAGAGAGAGGTGGGGTGGAGGGAAGAAGGCCCCGGCAGTCTTCCTCCTCTCCAGAGAAACATTTATCAACTAGAATTTTAAGCAGGGTGGCAAAATTGCTCCCCAAGGAGTATACATATTCCAAGGGAAACCCCAAAACTCCAGATAACCCCTCAAATGTCATGATGCTTTGTACTCACTGTGGGTCCAGGGGGACCAGGGGGACCTTCCCCACCCTTCAAGCCAGGTGGGCCCTGTAGAAGAGCAGGGAAGATGGTTAGAAGGGACCCTACTCCTTCTCCCGAGGACCATAAAAGGCTGCGTCCAAGCCTGGGACAGCACTCACCGTCTCTCCAGGTGCCCCCCGTGTGCCGGGAAAGCCGTGGATGCCTGGGGGGCCGCTCTTACCAGGGATGCCAGCAGGGCCAGGGTCCCCCTGCAAGGTGGAGAGGAGTAGCAGAGAGCTTTGCTCTGTCCCCACCAAGTCGGGGGGAGCCCTCGTTCCCCGCAGAGCTCAGAGGGGATCCAGCCCCGCCTGGGTCAGGCTTGTGGTGGTTCAGGTGAGAGGTTGGACCCCCAGCACGGCTCCTACCTTGGCTCCTTCTCGGCCAGCAGCTCCAGGCAGGCCCTGTTCTCCAGGGGGGCCGGGGGGGCCTGGGTGCCCCCTCTCTCCCACAGGCCCCGTCTCACCTAATTTACCCTGCGGGGAGAGAGCAGGGTGAGCATCTGGGGGTCCCTCCACCAGGCTCGCTTCAACACAAACACCTCCTGCCTCCATCCCCAGCGCTCACCTGGGGTCCCACCACCCCTGTGGGGCCGGGGGGGCCAGTTTTGCCATGAAACCCCTGCAGAGGAGAGAGGGGTTAATGCTGGGTATTGCCAGGAGTCCCCTCCCCGAGGCAAGGGAGGCAGAGGACCTACCGGCTCGCCACGCTGTCCCGGGTGTCCTGGCAAGCCGTCCTTCCCAGCGGGACCCTGAGCAGGAACAGAGGTAACGGGGTGGGGGATACAGGCTGCGTAGCTGGGTTCCCCCCTCCGCTGCCTGCACCCCACAGGGCGCAGTGGGAGGACAAGGACGTGCCAGCCCGATTCTGTCCCCTGCACCATCTCAAGCACAGGCAGGACCAGGGCAGGACCATGCGCAGCCATCACCACTTACAGGGGGACCTTTTGTGCCCGGGAAGCCATTGGGTCCTTGTGGACCTTGGGGACCCTGTGAGAGGGAGAGAAAACCCACGATCAGTGGCAGAGGGACTTTCCCCACAGCCCCGCAGCACCCAGATCCTCTCCCCACGCCTGGCATCCTATTTTCCCCTGTGCTTGGTCCCTTCCCGGGGTGCTTTTGCAGGAGGACACCCCACTGCTGTGCATCGACCACCCCTCACTTACCTTCTCTCCCACTGCGCCAGGGGCCCCATCATGGCCAGGATCTCCCTGGGGAGACAGAAACAGGCTGAGGGCAGCAGCAAAGACCCCCACCCTTCCCACCCCCCCACATCAGACCCACTGCCAGCACCCACAGCTGAGGGGCCCTGAGCACAGCGGAGAGATGGGGACATGGGGGACAGCGGGGACCCCGTGGCCAAGCTCCCACCTACCTTTGGGCCAGGTTTCCCCGTGGGACCAGGCAGACCTCGCTCCCCTGGGAGGCCCTGCATAGGTGGGAGGCAAAGAGTGGGGGTGAAGTGTGGGGCAGGGAGCAGGGCTGGGAGTGGGGTAAGGAAAGGGGAGACAGGGCTGGAAGTGGGGGTACAGGGCAGGGAGAGGGGCTGGGAGCGGGGTGGGAAGCTAGGGGACCAGGATAGGAGTGGGGCAGGGACGCGGAAGGAACATGGCTGGCCCCAGGGTGGTTCCCATGGGATACAGGCAAAAGTTTGGAATCTGGTCACCACGGGTTACAGTGGTCCCCATGATCTGGTTGTCATGGGAAACAACCGGCTCCAGCCTAACTGATACCGGCAGGCTGCAGAGCGTGTTGCTGTGGGATACAACAGACCCCCAAGCTCGGTCGCTGTGGGTTACAGCCGGCCTTAGGATTGTTGCCGTGGGATACAATCCACCCGGGAATGGTTGTGGTGGGATGCAGCTGGACCCTGGGATGGTCACGGTGGGATACAGCCAGCCCTCCAGTAGTCACCAGCCAAAGCACACGGGGTGATTCCTCTCACCCCGAGCTTGGGGCCGGGGCTGCGGTTACTCACCGGGGGCCCTCGCTGTCCCGTCTGCCCAGCCTGGCCAGCCTTGCCCTGCGGGGAAAGAAGAGGAGGTGGGGAGAGCAGAGCACAGGGCAGACCCCCACATGCACCCCGAGGGGACAGAGCGTGCCCAAGCGCATTTGCGAGAGGACACGTAACACGGGAACGCAGAGGGCCATGCGGCTGGGTCCCTTCCCCGGCTTTCAGCTCAGCCCAGCCCCACTCTGGCTCGCAGAGGGGGTGGCAGAGCAGGATGTGGGGGACAGAGAATGGCCCGGAGGGATGGGACAGCGATGGACTCACCCTCTTGCCTTTCTCTCCTGCCAGCCCTATGGGACCCTGGAAGCCAGTGGAGCCCTAAGGAGAGAGGACAAGTGATAACCCAGGGCCAGTGAGGCACCTGGGGTCCCAGGGACACCCCAAAGTCGCTCCCGTCCTCACCTTGGGGCCCTGGCGCCCAGGATAGCCCGGGAGACCCGGCACTCCCAGCTTGCCCTGCAAGGGAGAGAGCAGAGCTGAGCCACAGGCTACAAAGGATGCGGGGACGGGGACACAGGGACACAGGGTTCCCCTCACCTTCTCGCCTGCGGGGCCGGGAGCACCCGGTTCCCCCACGGGACCCGTCTGCCCCTTCAGCCCCTCAGGGCCGTCCTCACCGCGGGGGCCCAGCGGACCCTGGTCACCCTGGAATGGCAATGCAGAGGTGCGGGGAGCATGCTGCCAGGGGGGGACAGGGCTGCTCCCTTGGGTCCCAGCTGTCCCCACAGACAGAGCTGTGTGTGTCCCCCCTGGTTCCATACCACCACCCCAAATCCTGCAGCCAGCTAGCAAAACCTCACGGGGTTTCACAGCACCCGCAGCCACCCCACACAGTCCTGACGAGGAGACCCCCACGTCGGGACCCCACTTACCCTGTCGCCCTTGGGGCCCATGTCCCCCTTAAAGCCGGGGAATCCATCTTCTCCCTGAACAAGAGGCACATTTTGGGGGGCTGAGACTGCATTAGCTCTGGTACAAGCCCCAGATGGGGTCACAGTGTGGGGCTGAGCCCCAAATCCCAAAATGGAGGGGCTGGCCCCAGCTGCAGCCCAGGCGTCCCCCCACCCACAGCTATCTCAGGGCAAGGACGAGTGCCCCCCAACACCAGGAACCCACAGATACCACAGGACAAGGACCCCTGTCCCCTGCTGTCCCCTCTCCCCAACACCTCTTACCTTCTCCCCTTTGCTGCCCTTCAGGCCCCGCAAGCCAAAAGCTCCCTGCAGAGACACAGAGGGGTTGGAGGGGAGACCCCAGCCCAGGGGACACCGCCTGACCCCCCACATCGTGCCTTGGCAGAGCCTGGCGGAGGAGGAGGCTGTGCTTACCTTCACCCCACGGGGTCCTGGATAACCGACGGGACCAGGGGCACCCACAGGGCCCTGGGGACAGAGAATCAGCAAAAACGGGACCCTCCCCTTGGAAAGAGGACCCAATCCCCTCACCCAGGGCACGAGGTGGGGATCAGTCCCTTACCTGAAGGCCCTTCTCTCCGGCTGGGCCTTCTCGGCCAGGGTGACCCTGCAGGGATGTGCAAGATGTGAGTCCCAAGCCGGGACGGTGATGCTGCCCTGCGGTCCCCGCTCTGCCGGGGACCGGAGTGACCACACAGCCCCTCGCCGGTACTCACCGGGGGCCCGTCGGCCCCAGCCACACCCTGTATTCCCAGCTTCCCTGGCAGGCCCTGGGCAAGAGGAGGACGTGTGGGGATGCAGAGGGACTGGGGTCACCCCTGCAGCTCCCCACCACCCGCTCAGAGCTGGGGCAGCTCTGGACCCCCCCCATCCATTCTGGATCCTGACTCACCTTCTCCCCTGGCAGCCCGACGGGGCCCTGGGGGCCAGGCAGACCCTGCCAGAGAACAGACCGGGGTGCTGAGAAGGGACTGAAGGAGCACTTGAGCCCCCAGCCCCGTGGGGATACCCCACTGGCCCCCTATCACCTCCACGTACCTGCGGACCGGGGTTCCCTTGCTGTCCCGGGGGTCCCGGCTCCCCGTGGATTCCCTTGGTGGGGCAGAGAAAGTCCATTAGTGCAGCAAAAAGCCCCCTCAGACCCCAGGATGTGCCACTCTGACCCTCACTGTACCCCCATGGATGCTCCCAGCCCATGCACCCCACGAGGGCATGTGGGAGCTCTCGCCCAAGCCCTGCCTCCCCCTCCCTGGAGCATCCCGGTCTCTCGCTGGCTAATTCGGGCTGGGTGCTCCTGGGGGGGGCCCACTGACACCCACCACATTGCCTTTGGGCCCCGGTGCTCCGTCGATGCCACTGGCACCCTGCAGAGGAAGGAGGGAGGATCAGGGTGATGCTGCGCCCCAAGGTGACGCCACACCAAGGATGATGCCATGCCCAGGCTGACGGGTGACAGAGAAAAATCCCCTTGGTCCAAGGTGAGGACAGATGGACAGACAGACAGATAGGAGCGGTGTCTCATACCGGTGGTCCGGGGGGCCCGGGGGAGCCACGTGAACCGATCAGGCCTCGCATACCCTAGGGCCAAGGACAGAGGGGTCAGTGGGGGCTCAGATGGCAGCACTGACCCCAGCACACCGTATTCCTTAGGGTGGGGGAATCCAGTGCCCAAAACTCTCCAAAAAGGTGCAGGGAGAAAGCTGGGGACCAAGCTTGCCCCCCACCGCTCCTGGGGCTGGGGGAGAAGCCAGGGCAGGCACCCAGTGCCGGCAGCAGGTACTTACAGGTTCCCCAGGCTGCCCCCGAGGTCCTGGGAGGCCGTCCGAGCCCTAGAGAGAACAGAGTGGAGCTGAGCACATCCACCAACACCAGCAGGGCCTGACCCTTCCCCATCCCTCTCCACGCTCCTCACCTTGGCGCCTTTCTCCCCAGGGGGGCCCGCTGGTCCTGGTTTCCCCACATCACCCTGCAGAAGAAAGAGGGTGAGGCGGTGTGGGGACGGTGGTGGCAGGAGGGGACACGGTGCGGTCCCACTTACCCTGTGGCCCTTCTCGCCTGGCAGTCCCGGCAGCCCGTCGAAGCCCCTGTCACCCTGTGGGGTAGGACAGGCATCAGGCTGAGCCCACATCACCACCCGCCACACAACGACCTGGGTGTCCTGGCCCCCCACCCTGCTGCCAGCACCGATACCACCCCACGCACGAGACCTTGGGTCCGGTTTCCCCCGGCAGACCCCTGGCACCATCCGCTCCAGCACGACCCTGCAAGACAAGTCCAGGGAGTGGGAAGGGGCCCGAAGCTCAGAGCCCCTTGGGATGGGGATGGGAAAGGGGCATTCTGGCACGTGACAGTGGACCAGGACATTTGGGGGAGGCAAAACCTGAATCCCCAGTGCTTACCCGTCTGCCCAGCTTCCCTGGCGGCCCTGGTGGTCCCTGCATTCCCCGGGGACCCTGATGGAGAAGAGCGGAAGGCATCAGGGCTGGGCTTGCCTGCAGCCTGCCAGACCTCTGCCTGGGGCATAAGCCTGCACACCCTCTCCTCGCACAGCCCAGCCGAGTGAGACTCACCCGTGGCCCCATGTCCCCCGCATCTCCTTTCAGTCCCGGGTGTCCAGGTAGACCCTACAAAAACAGGAGAGCTTGGAGACCCCACCATGAAGGTTTGCTCGATGTGGAGATTGGCCCGACAAGGTGCATCTTCGTGGGGTGGGCACCCTGCAGAGGCCCCCACACCAGCCATACTCACCAGCGGTCCTGGGCGGCCGGTCAGCCCCATGGGACCTGGGGGACCCTTCATGGCAAGCTGGGGAGAGAAGGGAGGAGAGGGGTGAGGGGGAGTGGGGAGGCTGGGCAGGGGGACTGGTCGCGAGGGGTCCTTACCTTCGCCTGCTGCAGGATCGCTTGGGCTTGGGCTTCTTGGAAAGAGACAGTGGGACCCTTGAGGGAGTCTCCACCGAACTGGAACTGGGAGGAAGGAGCAGGGTAAGGGACAAGGGGAGCCACCGGACCCCAGCCCTGGGGACAGCCAGCTCCGTGTCACCTAGAGAGCTGTTGCCTGCCAGACTCCACAGGGAGCAGGCGGCAGGGTCCCCGAGGATCCCATCCTGCCCCAGCACTTACCGGCAACATGATCATGGTCCCCGCCGGGCCGCGGATTCCATCAGCTCCTGGCAGCCCCGGCCGTCCTGCGGGACCCTAGCAGAGGGGAAGCAGGGGATAAGCCGTCATCACGCCGGTAGAAGCCAGGCTGTCAGGTCAGGGCTTGCAGCTCCATCGCCCCGCGTGCATGCCGGCATGCGCCGGCAAGACTGCCGGGACGCCTGCGGCCCAGCCCTGCCACAGGGCAGCTCTGGCCCCGTCGCAGCCCTCCCCGTCTGCTCCATACCTGATCTCCAGGGTCCCCGGGCAGCCCTGGGAGCCCCGGTGGTCCCAGGGGACCTGTTTCCCCCTGTGGAGAACACAGAAGCATGTTAATGCTTTGGCACCTCCAATCCCTCCCCACCGCAGCCCCTCACTCCTCACCGCAGGGCCTGGGGGTCCCGGCGGCCCCTCAAATCGCCAGCCCTAAAGGAGAAGAGAGCAAGCCACGTCCTGCGAACAGTCTCAGATGGGTGGCCCTGGGGTGCCACAGAGGGCTGGGGTCACATGTCCCCAGGGGGGCTGTGCCCCACTCACCGGTTCCACGATGGCTGGCTCACCCTTCTCCCCCTTCAAGTTAGGCTCCTGCAAAACATCAGGGTGAGGAGAATCGGCCGAGAGCTGGGCTGGAATGAAGGGCTCCGAACCACCTACATGGCTGCTGGACCCCGTACCGTAGCCCCAGCTCAGCCAGCAGTAGCTGGCGGGGGGTCCCAGTTCTTGTCCCCAGCATTACCTGGGGAGCCTGGATCACCGTCTCCTCCCGCTCAGCAGGGCCAAACCGCTCCCGGCTCGCAGGGTCCCCATCGTAGTAGTCCTCATAGCCCGGCAACTCCGTGCTACCAGCCCCAGCGACTCCATCATCTTCAAGTTCAAGCATAAGCTCCTTGCCAGTGTTCTAAGAGATGGGGAGACGCTGGGGTTGTGAAGGAGGGGGCCCCCCCTGCCTGCCCCAGCCCTCAGCCCTGGTGCTACCTCGAAGGGGTCGGTGCCGTTCAGGGTGACGCTCACAGTGGTGGCAAGGCTGGAGGGGACCGGCAGCAGGGAGCTCTCCTCCATGGACGGCGTCGGTGTGGGTGCGCTGGCCTTGGGCGATGTGGAAAGGGCGCAGGGTGAGGAAGGGAGTGCTGCGGCAGAGGGAGGTGCTGGCCCATGACCCTTGTGGGGTCCTGCAGGCTGGCAGGGCCAGGGGATGCCCTGCTTTTGGGGGGGGGGCCACAGCTGGACTCACGATGTCCCCACCCCATCACAGCCCCTGCCTGGCTTTGGGACACGGGAGCCATTCCCCTTTTGTGACAAGGCACCGGGACTCCCGCTCCTCGGGGACCGCTGGCTCGCAGTGATGCTGGGGCAGAGGGGAAGGCAAGCCAGTGCTCGGCAGCTGCTGCTCCCAGGCGTGGGGGCGGCCATTCCCCCACACACCAGGGCCGCACGGTCCCTGGCTCCAAGCAGCACCTGGAGCACGGCCACCCCTCGCTGGGTCTCTCCGGCCCGGCTCAGCCAAGGCTGACTCATCGGCAGGAGGGGCCACCGTCCCTGGGCCGCCCTTGGCCGGCACCGTCGTCCCCAGCTGCAGCCTTGACCCATTTCCAGAGCCAAAGGGGCCGAAGGCAGAGGTGCGGGGGGCTGCCTCCTGCCCTGCCCCGGCGTCTCTGCCCAGGGGATCCCCACTGGCTCCCAGGACACGCTCCGTAAGGCCAGGAGCTGTGGGGATGGCTCAGCCCCAAGTGCCAGCAGGATCGGCAACCTTGTGGGGATGCGCCGGCTGCCCAGGCTCCCTCGAATCCCGAGGGGGAGCCGTTCTGGCCAGAGCCCTGCAGTCACATCCAACAGACCCAAAGGTCAGGCTCCATGGAGGCCAGAGAGGCTGGAGCCGGCCTGCTTTGCCCTGGACTGTGCAAAGATGAGGCTGAGAGTTGCTTTGGATGCAACAGGCC